>NC_037328.1:25141599-25441719 GCF_002263795.3 Bos taurus | reverse complement strand
GTCGTAAGAACCACATTCACCATGAAAGATTTTAGTTCTTTTCTAGTTATGAGGAGATAAAAAAATTGGGTTCTTAAAATCAGCTCCTGAAAATATCTATCTGAAGATCCATTCTGTCAGTTTTTCCCAGAGCACAGAGTGCCTCATTCCTGATATCCACCCTGAACTTTTTCCCAGGGGTGTTGAAAGTCAGCACATGATATAATCATCATAGAGGCAAATGGCCAGTGCCAATTTGTAGTTGACATAGTAAAACCCGAGAATAATAGCTCTACACTGAAATTCCTTTATCTGGGTGCTATGGAGATTTTGGAATATATAATCCTTTGTGGGGTGAGGCTGTCTTATGCATTGTGGGCTGTGTAGCCACGATCCTAACCCTCTAATTGATAGATACTAATATCACCCTCTGTCAAGTTGCGGCACCAGAGATGCATCCAGAGTTGCCAGATGTACCTGGGGAGTGGAGGAGCTGAAGTCCCTTCAGTTGAGACCCACATATGACCATATAGGACTAGGCAGATTAGACAGCCCCAATACAAGCTTCCTGTTCTCAGACTGCTGGAATAGTGAGCCTGATTCAGTGTCTCAAGAACTCTTTAAGACTAGTGTATAACTTTCCAGTGGGTAAGCTCTAAGGTAGGCCAGCTCTGAATATGTGTTCATGATACGCCTTTTATTTTATCCTGCCCAGAGAGCCTTTTGCTTTCTCTTAAAACTGATCAACAAAGCCTTTCAAAGTAATTTTTTCTCTAATCACTGAAGTTGGATTACAAACGAGTATGTGCTTTTTTTTTAAGAGAATTGATATGCATTCCATATTTCATTCCAGAAACATATATAATTTTATCTAAGAGTTTTTGAAAATATTGACTCTGTATTGGTTGCCCAAACCATTATTTTACTTGGTCTAGATTAAATTTGAGCAGTCTGTGCTCCTAAAACATGTTTGCAATTATTAATAATAAAAACCACTATGGAACATAGCTGCATAAACATAAAGATCAAAATAGATATGAATTTGTAGAAAGAAAATGGGAAATACTGCCAGGAGCTATAATTGAACATTGCCCACCTGAGTTTCCTGGCAGATAGGGAAAAATAAAAGGAAAAGAAGGAAGCATTAAGAAAGAATCATAATCAGAAGTTTGTTTGTTTGTTTGTTTGTTTTTTGGTGATTCCTGAAGGCTAATGGGAAAATGGATTTTGGCCAAAATAGTTTTAGAATCATTACAATCCTATTGTCTATTTAGAAACAGTAGATTTACTCAATAGTACCATATATACTACTATCTGAAAAAACCTAGGAATCGTGTGCTCTAAATCATTTATTCACATTATGTATAGAGTCTTTTAGTTTGATGAAAAATGGGTTTGAAATCAATACTATTTATTTCGTTCTATTTATAATTGCACTTTATGGGGTTTATGAATAGGAAATGTTTGGGTGATATAAGTGTTTCCCTGGTGTTTCAGTGGTAAAGAATCCACCTGCAATGCAGGAGACATGGGTTCGATCCCTGGGTTGGGAAGATTCCCCTGGAGGAGGGCATGGCAACCCACTCCAGTATTCTTGCCTAGAGAATCCCATGGACAGAGGAGCTTGGCAGGCTACAGTCTATACTGTTGCAACATGACTAAGTCAGAAAGACTAACACTTTCACTTTATACAGCTTTTAGTTGAATAAAAAATGGATTTTATAAACAGTAATATTTAATATTTTGTATTTATATTTACATTTTATGGGTTGAATAGGAAATATGTGCACAGTAAAAATGATCAAATCATGCTCATTAAAAGTTCAAGATAAGTCAACTTCCCCTTTCTGAAATACCTTCCAGGTTCCCCAGAGGCTCTCACTCTCATCAGCTACTGGTGTCTTTGTCCAGAGACATTTTACGCATAAACAAACATATACATTTAAAAATCTCCATATACATGGTATCACACTGTATATAAATTTGTAACCAATGAAAATAAAAGAACTGTAGCATTTTTTACATAAAAATTAATTTTTATTAGTAAGCAGGTTTTAAGTTATGATTCACATTTGACTATTTAGCCCACACCCATAGGACACATTAATGTTGGGTACAGATAGGGACACATTAAGACTCACTGCTAAGTCACTTCAGTCGTGTCCGACTCTGTGGCAACGCCCATAGACAGGCAGCCCACCAGGCCTCCCCTGTCCCTGGAGATTCCTTCCAGGCAAGAACACTGGAGTGGTTGCCATTTCCCTTCTCCAATGCATGAAAGTGAAAAGTAAAACGAAGTCGCTAGTTTGTTCCGACTCTTAGTGACCCCATGGCCTGCAGCCCACCAGGCTCCTCCGTGCATGGGATTTTCTAGGTAAGAGTACTGCATTAAGACTCAGGTATTACCTTATTTTGTGGAGTTTTGCTTCAGTCTAAACTTCAGAGCTTTTGATTCCCTTACTTCTTTTCCATGCATCTTTTGGAGTCTATATGTGATGTCTGAAGCTGTATCTGCAGACTTTAAGTCAACTCCCAGAAAGCCTGAATGAGGCATTTGGGTGTTTCATCTGTTGTTCCTAATTATGTCAATCTCTTTCCCCACACCAGCGACCTGGTAAGGACCTTGGTTGCTGCTAGATAGAGCTATTGGGCATTAGCTTCTGGAGCAAAGCTAGTTTTCTGGAACTTTCAACACAGCCAAGCTGTATGCAGTGTTCTCCACAGAACAGAAAAGGCACTAATTCTCCATTTGGTTCCTCATGGGCTCTGTTGACAACCACCTGAACTCCTTTTAGATTTAGTCAATCACTATTCACTAAGCTGAACCTCTGATACTTTGGCCACCTGATGTGAAGAGCTGACTCATTGGAAAAGACCCTGATGCTGGAAAAGATTGAAGGTGGGAGGAGAAGGGATGACAGAGGATTGAGCTGGTTGGATGGCATCACCAACTCAATAGACATGGGTTTGAGTGGACTCCGGGAGTTGGTGATGGCCAGGGAGGCCTGGCGTGCTGCAGTTCATGGGGTCACAAAGAGTCGGACGTGACTGAGCAACTGAACTGAACTGAACTGAGTCACTAAGCACAGCACTTGGGGTATCTTTTTATAATTAGAAGACTCTTACATATGTAGAGCATCACTACTAGGCATTGGCTACGTACTTGATTCTCTTTCCCCTTAGGAGGGGGTGCTGGGGAATACAAGGAAGGATTTATAGACCCTCACACAAACAGGCTCTATATACAAAATAAGCCCCTGCTTCATCAGGCCATTAGACATATCTAGACATCTTAAACACAATTTATGCTAAAAACTAAGTTCCTAATTTGTAAATGTCATATACAAATGTCCTCCTTTTACTAACCTATGCCTCAGCCTCTTCCTTTCCTTCTCCTGTTTCCTTACCCAGTTACTATTGGAGAAAGGGGAAAAAGAGAACAATCCACAATAACTTTGGCCACTTCTCCCCAGCTTCACTTCCCGCCTTCGGCTAAGCCTTATGATGTTTCTCTTCTTGCCATTTAGACCACTTAGCCTAACTCTGACGTTTTATTTTGCAATAACTAGATATATTTTTATTGTTACCGTTGTACATGCAGCCCCAGGATAACTTTGCTTTCATGGCATTCTGAGGTGGCATTTCCCAAAGTTATTTATTTGTGCAGTAGTTTCAAAATCATAATGTTTTGGTAGAATGCTGGCTAAGATTGTGGATTATAATGATTACATTTAGGGCACTTAGCACACCAAATTACATTGTAAACAAGGTTTCTATTAAGTAACAAGAAAATTTATTGGTGATATTACTTTAATTATTGTTTCATTTGGGTGGATTAAGCCAGTTTTTGTTCTCTTTCATGTATCTTTCCTTCTGCACACCTTCAAAGTTTAGCTATAAACTTAGCTTTGTTGCCTTCTATTGTTTAGAAGCAGTCACATGTTCTGCTTATATTCAAGGGTGATAATTGGAGATTATAGAAAGTGATAACCCCTGAAAGCATTGACCATAGGGCCACTTTAAAGTCTGTCTGCCACAAGTGCATACCAAGAAGACAGACCAGGAGCAGAGGCTTATGCCCACTTGGAAATGGGTTCAGAGCCTATCTGGGCAAGCAATACCAGGATCCTATGTACTTGGTCTATGTTTTAGAAGATGACATGAGTGTTCCATGTTATAATGCTCCCAGGGAAGACATGCAGTCAGAATAAGGCCAGAGTGGAACTCTTTAAGATGTAGGACCCAAGACAGAGGCCTTTCTCACCTGAGGTCTATTCTGAATCTAAAATTAGTATTGACCACAACTATGACCAAGTCATACTTGGGCCGTGTCTGATATCACTGCCCTGGGGTGAAAAATAATCAGGAGGACGAGGGCCACCATCACTGAAGAGAATGGCTCAGACAGCAGCAGAGGGATTCTCCTGAGAGAGTAAGGCCCTCTGTCCCACCTCCATGAAGGTAAAAGGCAAGCTCTTTCACAGCAAGACAGCATCTTGAGAAGGACATGATGGGAGGAAGTAGCAAAGTGGAAGAGTTAGCATTTACCTGAAGTGTATCTGAATAGAACCAGGAGAGACAGTCAGGAAATAAATTGGTAAGTGGAAGTTTCTCCCTTACCCAATAGCTTGGGAAACACATGAGAAAAATCACATCAGCTGTAGAAAATTTAAAGTGACATGGCATGAATAAATACTTCAATCTTACTGTATCAACCTTTGACTCAGAGCTTACAATTTGCTGTGTGGTTGGTAATTTCATCCTTAGCCATTCTTGAAACTTTCCCAGGATCTGGCCTGTGCCAGAGGTCTTACTCAAGGCCAAGTCTTATTCAAGATCAAGACATTCGAAATCTCCCTGCTGCTACTGGATATTTGGATACACTTTTATTTGGCTCACTCTTCTTAATTCTTCTGTGTCCAAGCCTATGTTTTCAGCTATTTCCATTATAACTCTTGCTGTTTACAAGATGGTTTTTATGTCCACATTTGCTTCTTTTCCTTTTCTGTTTCTTTGCCTTTTTCCAGCTTACTTTTAAATCTCCTTTTGTCTTATTGCTTTTTTTTTTTTTCCTCTCTTTGCTACTTTGTTTTAGGCAAAAATGTTAAAGATTTCTTTGAGAGTATTTATATGGAGTGTTTTAAAATTTTCTTACTAGTTCTTATTTTGATAGATACTCTTCATTTGCTCTTCATTCGTGATGTTCCTTTTCTCCTTTTATGTTATAATATCTTATCTAGTTTGTGTACAGAGTTCCTTTGATCTGAGTTTATTTGTATTTGTCTATTCTGTCAGTATTGGCAATTTGCTAAAAAAATAAGATGGGACAGAAATATTTCTCTGAACAATGTATACACCATCATCCACTCAGTGCTCTGAGCAACTGGGACAAAAAGGGAGGAAGCTTGAACCAGAGCAAGTCATTCTCTCATAGCTTTTGTCTTTGATGATCTTGTATTTTTACAAGTCTCTTCAATGGATTATGATCATCTGTTGTAATGGTTTCCTTCACTCCCTCCCACTTATAACCTTGTTCTTGAGAGTATCAGTTTCTTGTTTAGCCTCACTGACTCTTTGCAGCATGGAATAAGGCTCATATGTTTTCCCTTCATTCATTCGGATCCTTATAAGGATCCAAATAAGCGTCAATCATAAATTGTGTAGGTCACAGGCACTTCAGATCTGTGCCATCTGGTTTTGTGTGTATTAACAAACATACATGACAATGCAGACTGAGACACAGACACAGACAAATATATAGCAAGATCTGGTCTAGGCATCATGCCATGTATTGGTTCTGATGTCACTGTTCTCGGCAGCTTAGTTATAGAATAGGGTTTGAAGTTGAGTTGGCTTTTCGTGTTTTCACTGAAGACAGAAAATTCTTATTGGAGTTTCATGCATTTCATAGTTTTGTATATTTCATAAGAGAGTCAAAGAAAAGTGCCTTTACTCTGGCAGCTCCCAACATAAGTCCTGCACATGTATTTTTTAAAAAAACTAATTTTTTTGCAAAAAAAATCTTACCTAAAAATGCCTTTATTTTTATGGCCCTCTTATTGGCATAATAAATGATAGTATTGTTTACAAAATATTACAACTTAGTGAGCAATCTGGAAGGCCCTGGTTTGCACACACCATCTGCAGTGAATGATGGGTTTAATATTCCCGATGAGCTTGCAATGCCAGAAACTGGCTGACCCTTGAATCATTCATATTGTAGTCATTTTTACTTAGTTACTATTCTTAAGCACATTCAATCTTTGACCATATATACCTATTCTTGGTGATCTGAAAGGGAAAGAACAAGGATCTCAGAGGTCTCTTTTCCCTATTCACTCAAGAAAAATCATGTTTTGAATATGCCTACTGGGCCTTTTCATCTCCAGTGAAATGATGATAAAATACAGAGAAAATGTCTCTCTAGGGTGTATGACAATAGTTAACCCAGGGCTAAGGGTTTAGTGAACTCCATGAGAAAACTGCAAATATTTCTATCTCAAATAATTTCTTTTGAGATTGAATTTAAACACATGAATACAAGAAACACAAAGCGCTATTTTAATTCAACCAATTTGGACCACTTATTGTTAATGTTTCATTTGTAGGGGACATTAACTTATATTTCTTGATACTGGTAACACTAGTTTTATTAGAATAAGTTAAATTTCTATGATGTGCTTTAATAATATATTAGTAGAGGACAAATTTTACAATGATCTTTCTATTACTAACTCTATTAATAGACCTATTATAATAATCTCTCCTCTTTCCTCAAAGTTCAAGAGAGAGCCAATAGTCACATATCCACTCCACTTCCTTTGTAGTGTGATGAGGATGTAAGATAGCACTAATATTTCCATGTTTTTACATGAAGATTTGAGTTTAAATCTCACCTTTTATTATTTTATATGATCATGAAAAAAACAAAGCCGTAGGTTCTGCAGTTTATGATCCTCATTTTAGATATGAAGAAATTAAGTTCAGAAGTATCCGGTAATTCCCCTAAAATCCCATTGCTAACAAGTGACAATACCAGGTTTCTAAACAATCACCATGGTGTATAGTGTAAAGAAGGTCTGTAAATTTTGAGCATTGTAGATGCAAGTGCCAATATGGGAGAATGAAGCTGTACTAAACAAATGTTTTGTGAAAGAAAGACTTTAAAAAACAGGCATGAAAAGTGTCTAGTTATTCCATTTTCACTGTTAATATATGCTAACTAGTTATGTTGTGAATAGCATTCTATTTAAAACCTACATAAGAACTTACCATTTGAAGGACTTGTATATAAAGCAAAAATATTTCACTGAATTGTAGAAATCAAATCCTTAGGATAAATTCATCTCTGTAATCAGGCCATTTGGTATAACTAGGCATGTGCCAGGCTCCTCATAAGATACGTTATGAATAAGTTTATTCAGTACTTATATTAAATTTCTTTTATGAGATCATCTTTGGCTAATTTTAAAATATAATACTGAAAATAATTTTACCTGCCATACAGAAAGTTATGGCTTCATAGAATGATGCTCTTTTTGTTCAGTAGAATTTAAGAATATGACCAGTTTAGCAATTGATGGTTTAGAAACAAGGGTGGAGGGGGAGAATTAAAGACATATTATATAGAGAAACTTCTTCCATCCCTCAAATTCTTGAGGGATATAGCACATTTCTGATTTTAATGAGCCTTGTGATTATGAAACATATTAATAGTACAGAATCATAATGAAGTCACACTTGCTGCCATTCATTTTATTGTAGAGCTCTAGCTGCTATGTTAAATGGAAAGTTGTAGCTTACATTTCAGCTTTGAGTATGTTCTCATTCTGGCTGAATCATTGTCTCAACTTGAGGAACTTGGGTTTATTATTCTCAAAAGCCTATTTCTGCTGCTACAACATTTATAGTTGACCATTATCTCCTGCGAATGGCATAAAAAACCAAGACATTAAAGTAATAGGCAATCTACTTAAAAGTGTTTATTCACTGTTTTTTTGACAGTCCTCCTAAATATGAACTAAAAGAGCTGTGTATTAGCCGTCTATCACTGAATAACAGCAGCTTAAAACAATACACATACATTACCTCACAGCAGCTCACAGATTCAGCAATCCAGGTGCTTTTCGGCTGGGTCCTTGGGTTCCAAAAATATCACAGGATGTGGTCAATTCAAGGCTCTTCTGTGAAGGATCTTAGTTGAGGGTCATTGGAGAATACAGTTTTTCATGACTAAAGTTGCAGTTCCTCATAACCTGTTGGCTAGAGGCCCACCTCAGTACTTAGCATGTGAGCTTTTCCATGGAGCCTCCAACACCATACCAGCAAGTTAGCAAGAAGGCAAGAAAAAGCACCATGAAGAGCAAATCCCAGCAAGGTGGAAGTCACAGCCTTTTGTAACCTAATCACAGAAGTGTCATCCACGACTTTTGCCACGTTCCATTTTCACAAGCAAATCACTAGGTTCAGGTAACTCTCAAGGTGAGGGAATTACACAAAAGTGTGGGTACCACCAAGCAGAGGAGAGTCACTGGGAGCCATTTGGAAAGGTTGCCTGTTAGAGAAAATATGTTTATAATTTCGGGAAAAAAACAGAACTTGATTTCTTTTTTTTTTTTTGCTTTTTACCTTTTGCTTTTTTGCTTTTTCGCTCTTTTTTCTTAATTTCAGACTACAAGTAAAGCTTATAAGGTCAGTCATAACCAACAAAAAGCAATAGTAAATGTTTCTCTTATTTGAGCAAACAGGCACATGTTATTGTACTGAAAACAAAAGGAAAAAAAAAGTGGGGATTGTTTTTCAGCCTTGTGACTTGCATAGAAGGACAAAACTCTGAAATTTTCTTTTTAAGAGACATGCATGCAATTTTATAAGCATTAAGTTTTTTTTTTTCTCTCTCTTTCTTTTAATGTTACCTGAAATTTGGGGGTTAATTTAGTTTCATCCATCACATAACACCAGGACAATGTATTATAAATAATGCAGAGGATAATACTAGAGACAAACTATACTCTTAGTTTGATCAAAGATGGTTTCAGTGATACTGTGAAAAATACAGCTGGATTCCTGGCTCTGTAATTCTTTTCGCACTTTTACTAGTTTATATATTGATTTCTTTGGATTTAACCTGGGGATAAGATTAAGGAAGTAAAGACTTGCATGGATTTGATTCTCTTTCTTCAAAATCTTTCCAATGTTATTTGTATTAATATGTGCTCTACCTTCCAAATATTTTCAGAATTTTGACAAATCCTCAGCAGCTCTATTGCTGCTACCTTGTTTTAAGACACCACTAGAACTCATATAGAATTTTGCATTCTCCTTTTTCTTGCTGATTCCATTCTCATGCCACCAATACCACCCTCCACCACCCCCACATTCTAAGCTCAATAGAGCAGCAAGGGTAATCCTCTTAAAATGTAAGTCAAATTATATCACCTCTCTGTCAAAACCCTTCAATGCCTTCTCACCTCATTCAAAATGTCAGCCAAAATCTTTCAAAAGCCTATAAAGTCCTGTGAGTACAGCCACCATCATGTCCCTGATGGCTTCTCATCATTTTGCCTCTTGATCAGCATGTTTGTGGAGAAGGCATGGCACCCCACTCCAGTACTCTTCCCTGGAAAATCCCATGGATGAAGGAGCCTGGTAGGCTGCAGTCCATGGGGTCGCTAAGAGTCGGACACAGCTGCTCAACTTCGCTTTCACTTTCCACTTTCATGCATTGGTGAAGGAAATGGCAACCCACTCCAGTGTTTCTGCCTGGAATCCCAGGGACTGGGGAGCCTGGTGGGCTGCTGTCTATGGGGTCGCACAGAGTCGGACACGACTGATGCAACTTAGCAGCAGCAGGAGCAGTATGTTTGATAAACAATGGCTTTCTTGCAGTTTCCTGAACACCATAGGAATGCTCCAGTCTCTGCATTAGCTGCTCATGCTGCTTGGAATGCTGTTTCCCAGATATTTGCTTGACATGTCCCGTCTTATTTTTCAGATGGCACCCAAATATTTCTTTTTACTCTTCTTTTTTTTTTCCTATCCCTGCTGCGTGGCATGTGGGATCTCAGTTTCCTGAGAGTAATTGAATCTGAGCCTCCTGCGGTGGAAGCTCTTAACCACTGGACTGCCAGGAAAGTCCCTTCTTATTTTTTCACCCTATAAAAAAAACTGAATATTCTGCCTGGCTTTCTTGATCCACATTTCCTGATTCTTTTCTTCTCTAACTTTAAACATGTTAACTAATTTTTCTGTTTCTCTTCTCAGAACTGTCTGTTCTGTTTGCCTAGAGACAATGTATATTCTATGGTCAGTTCTCAAGAAATTGTTTTTAAATAAAAATTCCTGTATCTTTTCTCTTGGTTAAATAATTGGACCCATGTCCATTTTGTCCTACCTCTCATTCAAATAAAAAATTATCATTCTTTTACTTATTTATAATAATACTGTCAGGCCAGTTTTACTTTTTTGATATGAAGTGTACAGAAAGACCAAAGTTTGCAAATGAGCTCTGTTATCTAAATGGTGTGTGAATTAATGCAATCTGCCCCCACTGTGACAATTTATATCCAACACACAGAAATAACAAGCTCTGTGATGACAGTTTTTGATTTTTTTTAGTAATGGCTCATAAAAACTGTTTATTTGGTGGGTCAGAATTCAGTTTTTATTAGGCTTATCAATAATTAACCCATAGTTAAACTGTAGCATCTCACACTATATTTACCTGTTTTCTACTGTATGAAGAAGAACATGCATTTTTCCAGTCTAAATGCTGGGAAATAATTTTCTTCCTCTTTTCATTTATTCCATTCATTTCTTAAATTTTCCATCATGAAGTGAAAAATAGGGCCTTTCACAAGTTGCTTATTTTTAAAGCCCTCTCAGCCTGCACAACTTGATTTAGTTTTCTCACTCAAGTTCACACTGTTTCTTGATCAGGTGCTTTGGTGAGGGTCTCTGGGAAACTTTAGGTCAAACCTAACAGATGAAATATTTTTTAAGAAAGGATGCAACGTCCTAGTTTGGGTACAGGCCTTACTTAAATTCTCTAAGATGTATCCTATGTAATTTGACTTCAGTGATTTTAATTGGCAAGAAATTATAATATGATATGATATGATGTTCCCAAAAAGGTTATTTTAAGCTTCAGTTATACTAATAGCAGAATAATATAGAGAATGTAAGAAATTATGGTAGGATTATGTTCTATTCTATATATAACATTATAATTTGTTGGTTCTCTGTGTCAGGAAGACTGACAGCCTGGAGCAATTTAAAAGAGGGTTTTCCAACTGGTAGGACTTCTTGATAATTGTGCTGAAGGTAAGAAGTATTTGGAGTAGGCAAAGTATAGAAACTGTAGTCAAGGAGTGTCCTGGGGAAAAGAGTTTAGAAATTCTGTATTACTCAAAGGGCTTCCTGGGTGGTGCAGTGGTAGAGAATTTGCCTTCCAGTGTCAAAGATACAGGAGACATGGATTTGATCCCTGGGTGGGGAAGATATCCTGGAGGAGGAAATGGCAGCACACTCCAGTATTGCTTGGAAAATTCCACAGACAAGAGGAGCCTAGCAGGCTACAGTCCGTAGGGTGGCAATGAGTCAGACATGAATGAGCAACTGAGCACATGTTACTCAAAGGTTACAAAACACAGTGAAAGAAAGTAACAGTTTCAGTTTTGATAAAAAGAAAGACCTTTTAACAATTAGAGCCTTTGGGAAATGAAATGGTGTTGCTTAGTGAGGAAATGAATTCTACAGTACCAAGACAGATTTGAGCAGAACTCCAGATGTTCAAGCATTAAATGGGCCTGAAGCGCATGATTTTTAGCTCCTTCCCAAATCCTGAACTTCCATGCTTCTTAACGAGAAGGATAGAAGAAACTCGATGGATGAAGAACTAGAGTTGTTTTTAATAGAAAGTTGGTATTTATTTAATATGATAAAGAAAACCCGTGAAATTTACATTCCTCCTAGTATCATGGGAGAGGTGATGTCAAAGGCAAATAAACTTAAAAACTTGATGAAAGCACATAGTGAAATATGTAGGCACCGGTAGTAGTTTTAATTTAGGGGAAGGCAAAAAATAAATCAAGCAGTTAATGAAGTCAGGACTCAAATCTCCAAATAATAAGCTCAAGCTGAGAGAAGCCCTGACTTATGTAATACTGCATGACTACATGAGAGAAGTTGTTGTTCTCTGTGACCTTCATACACTCTGGACAAAGAGAAGGCAAGAACAGACTGTATCCTGGTATAAATCAACACTCAGTGTGCTGTGTTGTCTAGAAAGGCGGAACTGAGGGAGGTCAGGTAATAAAGGAAAAAGTCATTAGACTCATGCGGGAAAAGTTCCAGCTGTGTATCCTCTAAGATGGTATCAATGGGTTGACTGTGAAATGTTTCAAACGAGCAGAATTTTAAATGGTGATATTTTGGGAGCACACATTCATTCGCCTTGAAAGTTTTAATGAGAAAAGCAAGAGCAACTAAATAGTCTCTCAAGGTGACCAGGCATTTCTGCAAACTTTTCTTTCGAGCCATGGATATGTGCCCAGTTCTTTGACTTATAAGGGCATGTTGTAACAGAAACATCTGATATCCTTTTTCACTGGTTTTATTTACTTGATAGACATATGAAGAAAGAAAAAAGAAAGACGAACAAAATAGCTGTTTCTTCAATAGTTGTTAGCAATTTATTCTTGTTTTTTTTTTTTTCTTTTGACTTATAGCTCAGTAGGAGCAGCAAAGAAATAAATATATTTCATGAGAAAAGCCAGAGATTTTTTAGTATCTGTTAAAGAAATTACATTATTGAGGAGACTTAAAAACATAGGTACTTATAATTAAGGTAAGTGGAATTGATTATCAACAGAGATGGTCTGGAGCCTTAAATGAAATCTATCCTGAGCAACCTCCCCTCCCCCACATCTCTGCTACGCTGTCCTCTATCATTTTACATCTTACTATGAGATGACAGGCAAAATTAGTGATAGCTTGTTTTCCCTTGTTTATAAAAATGTTTCCCTTCATCTTTTCCAAGTTCACATGTAGGATTTATATTATTTGATAACCAAATCATGTATTAATGCTGGAATATGTGAAAGAATGAATGAAAGCGATACCTGTTTTCAAGATATAGGCACCACCTAAGGTTTCTCTATATGAGAGAAGTTGTCTAAAGCCCACAAAAAAGTAAAATGGTCAGATGTGCTCACAGGGGAACAACCTTCCAGAATCAGGACTAAAATGTCCATTTGCAAACTTGATTCTCTTTGTGTGTGCCAGGTCTTTTGAGTCATGTCAGACTCTCTGTGGCCCTATGGACTGTAAGCTGCTAGTCCTCTGTCCGTGGGATTCTCCAGGCAAGAATACTGGAGTGAGCTGCCATGCCCTCCTCCAGGGGATCTTCCTGACCCAGGGACTGAAGCCACATCTCTACGTCTCCTGCATTGGCAGGTGTGCTCTTTCCCACTAGCGCCACCTGGGAAGTCCGATTCTCTTTGACTCTTTCCTAAAAACGCTTTAAAGAAAAGAATTTTTTTTCACCAGTTGCTAGTCAATTCTAAATGTTGAGTTAATGAGATCAGAAAATGGCAAAATATTGCTATAGCAAACGGTCTTTTTATTTTAACATATTTATCCATTCACTGGATGGAAAATAACAGCTTCTATTTGTATAGATAAAAGATGATGAAAGTCTGAGCTTTAACAATGGCAGTAATGTTGGAAGATTCTGAGAAAATTAGATAATTGAAATATTTTTTTATATTGACTTTCAGTATTACTCCTGTTCTCTCCTTTATTCAAATTTAAATTCTATGGAATTGGAGCTACTACTGAGCAATCAAATTGGAGCAGCATGGGATGAATTGGGGGATTGGGACTGACATATACACACTATTGATACTGTGTATACAATATGTAACTAGTGAGAGCCTATTGTATAGCACAGGGAACTCTACTCAGTGCTCTGTGGTGGCCTAAAGAGGAAGGAAATCCAAAAGAGGGGGAATATATGTATATGTACATCTGATTCACTTTGCTGTACAGCAGAAAGTAACACAATATTGCAATGCAAATATACTCCAATAAAAGTTAATGTGCAAAGAATATTTTTGCTGTTCTTTGAAGTCATTAACCATAGAACTCAACGCCCTTTTTAATAAGTTGTGAATAATCTTTATTTCTAACTCAGTACTCACTAAATTAAAAGAAATTGTCAGAGTTTATCCATATTACTAGTTAATAGTTTTCATACGGGATTTAGAAAGAAGAAAAATTTGGTGAGTTAAGAATAGCAGAAAAGAATGATAAAGGTGAAGAAAGTTTAGGAAATGTTCATATAATTGGATAGAGTCATCACATTTATCTCTCTGGGTCTTGAACTGAAGAAAGAAACTCATTATCAACTTCGTTCCTCTTAACCTTTGCTAAGAACTTTCAATTATTTCAATGTGCTATTTACTTTTCTTTCTTTTGCAAGAATAGCCACACTTTTATTTTAATTATAACTGTAAGTAAAAAGAAAGCCCTTGATACAAAACTTTAAACATAAAAGCATTAGTGCATCTTTTGCTATAGTTCTGTTGTATAACAAGAAATTTAATATACTCTTCCTTTTTTTTTTTCACTTGCAACCAATTTATTATCATATAAATCTTAACAGCCCCCACCCTTAATCTCATTAAAATAGAAGTTTAATCTCTTCTCCCTGAGTTTCTTATCACCAAGAAAACATATTCAGTAGCAAAGTTCATAGTGGAGCTGTCTTGGATTACTAAAATTTCATTACTTCCATAAAATTTGTCACAGTATATTTCCAGACAGATAATGAATTATCATTGAATACCTGTCAAAATAGATGATTTGGGCTCCTTTGAAGACTGGACTAGGTAACCTCATTATGCCTTCAAACCCAACTTTACTGAGACTCTGTGACAATGCAGACATTAAGCTTAGGCTGAGCTTCATCCCTAAGGAA
Source organism: Bos taurus (assembly GCF_002263795.3). Taxonomy (NCBI): domain Eukaryota; kingdom Metazoa; phylum Chordata; class Mammalia; order Artiodactyla; family Bovidae; genus Bos; species Bos taurus. The sequence goes on along the minus strand of NC_037328.1, from coordinate 25,426,760 downwards.
GAACATAGCAGGAAGTAAAGAGAAGAAGCAGAGAGACCACCCAGAAGCCAATTGCATTTAAACCAGAAGGTAGCTGCAAAGATAACTAGGTTTTGCAGAAATAGAGTGACTGTCTCATCTAGTGGTTTTTCTTTTCCTAGATACTTACTGAGTTTAATAACCAGCCAAATTGGTGAATTATACAAAAGTACTTTTTTATTCACAATTTTTTAAAAATGTTTTCAAGCCACATGTATTAAGAGCCTCTGTACTAGATATGGTGCTAAATACTCAGGATCTTGGAATGCTCTATTGAAAGACCATTCACTGCCCTCAGAGTTTAGTCAACTGCTTTATTTTAGCACAGTAGGTAAATGTTGAGAAATAGGCATTCAGAGGGGAAAAGAAACAGACGAGAAACCTCTAATTAAAATATAGAGATCCAGAGAACATCCCCAGAAGTGGGACATTTGAGTTGAAAGAAGAGTAGAACTTGGACAGGAGATGGGATCTCTATGCCAAGGGGCGATACGGGTGAAAGCATGAAGATTTACAATGTATTAAATATATTAGGAACTGGAAGGAATGCGACACGCCTGGAGATAATGGTGATTGTGGTGCTTGAGTAAAAAGACAGATCCCTGAAAGTGAAGAACTTGAAAGGATAAGCCAAGATATTTGGACTTTCTCCTAAGACTACTGGAAGCCATAGGAGTATTTTAAGGCTGAAAATGAATATTAAATATTTCATTTAGTAAGGTCAGTGTCAGTCATGAGGGTAGAACTTGAGGGAGTGCTACAGTTCTGATTCTACTTAGGAATCTGGAAAGAAAGATGAAAGGCTAAACTATGGCAACAATAAATGGAATGAAGCCTGGCCCCAAGAAAAACTGGGACATAAACAGGGATATTTAGAAAGCAGGATACATAGGACTTGATAACTAGTTGAATATTTAGATGGGGAATAATTCATAAAATACAAATAACTCCATTTTCTAAAATAGAGAAAATATGAAAAAGGAGCACTGATGATGAGTTTGTTTTTAGCCATATTGTTTTTGATTTGTCTATAGGACATTCCAGGAAAGAGTCCAAAGAGTGTTTAGAAAGATAGCAAACCTGGCGTAGTGAGGAAGCCATGTCTGAAGAGAGGTGAATTCTCATTCTGACAGTTGCACCCTTGAACTTTAGAAAAGTTATGGGCCCCTCTGAACCTCAGTTTCTTTATCTATAGAGAGAAATAGTGTCAGCCTTGGAGACATGCCTTGGTCTAAGATAGGCCTGTCTAGTGCAGTTTGCTTCCTGTTAGAGATCATTGCCAGCGTGCCAAACCATCCCAAGGTATCCTAAATGGTCACATCAAGGAGGAGCTGTGTGTGCCTCAAAATGTAGAAATATCTATTTACCAAATAATGTCTCGTTGATAAACTAAACTTTTCAAAATTCCAGAACATGATGGATTTTTAGATACATTCTATTTTGACCCCCTTTCCTATAATTACTCCAAGATTTTCTTGGTAAATACCTAAGTGATCAGAAAGCATCATCTACTTCATAGTAATAAATATGTATTTTAAATAGCAGTTTTTAAAAAGGTGCCACAGGAGAATTTCATTAGCTTTTGGGAGCTAAAGGTGACAAGAGCTCATTTTACCAGATGTACTAGATTTTAAAATGTCCTTCAAGCTCTCCATCAGTAACTGATTTAATACATGTTTAATGAATCTCTTCTATGTGGCAGGCACTATTTCTGGCATCAGTTACAGGAAAGTACTCTTTGACAATGGACAGTAAATAAATAATAATTTCAAGCAGAAATGAATATAAAATTCAAAACAAAATACTTTTAAGTAGTGATAAGTGTTAAGTAAATAAAACTGGGAAAAGGATAAATTTTTAAAAATAGGGGAAGCTAATGGGTCTTTGGATATGGCAGTCAAGGACTATTTCTCTGAGAAGATGACAGTTAAATGGAGACTTAAATGACACAGACAACCAGGGGTCAAGTGGTCAAAGCAGAAGGGGAAGCAAGTTCAAAGCAGGATCTTGTCAATTTATTTTCAATTAATAGAAGAAGGTTCATGTGTCCAAAGCTTTAGTTAACCTGGGGAAGGCTGGTGAGGGAAGAGACTGGGAGGTGAGCAGAAACAAAGTGTATAAGACCTCAGAGACCCTGGTAAAGAGTTGAATTTTATATTAAATAAAATGAAAAAAAAAAAAAAACCTTAGAAAATGTAAAGCAGAGGAGTGAGATAATGTAACATGGATCTTAAAAATGTCTTCCTGGATTCTCTGGAGACTGGGAGAGAAACAATGGGGAAGTGACACCATCCACCAACTCACATGGACAACCTTCTGCTAAGAAGCCTCCTTGAGTGAGATTGGCAGATGACTGGCAAGAACTAGTTAGAAACCCATGGCTTAATGTTAATCAAAGAAACATGCAATTTAATAAAAGAGATTTTTTTTCCTATTGGAAACTATAATTAAATCATCTTTTAACATCATCATAGAAAATTCATAAAGAATGTCATCTTTTGTGTCTTGAACTATTTATTTTTCCCAGACTCAACCATACATTTGATTTTTTATAAAAAAAAAATCACAGTTTAAAAATAGTAGCAAAAGAATCTATTTTCTATCTTTTCTTCTGTATACAAGAATATAATGTATTGTGACTTGTTCAAAGCATTCAACTCTTAAAAGTAAATTACATTTCAAACATCTTTATTGAAGAGCTAAAAAGCTAAATGAAACCATATTTTACGTTGAAGGAGAAAAAAGTACAAGGAATTTATTTAAATAAAATCAGTACCATAAATCTAACCTGCTTATAAGACAACAGTTTAACTGCAAAGTAACAGGTAAAGTTTTGTTAGCTACAATCTCTTTGGAGGGGGAAGGGAAAATGAATAATAATATTTTGCTATAAAATAATCATAAAAAATATTTAATTTTAAAAGATATCTTTCTGGTAGTGTTTCAGCTAAGCCTATATACATGGGTACTGAAATGTCAAAAGACATTATTTTTAAAATATTGACTGGAAATATCATGAAGAGAAATAATAATTTTTTAATTATTATATGTTATAACATTTAATTATAAATGCAAATGGCAACCCACTCCAGTGTTCTTGCCTAGAGAATCCCAGGAAAGGGGGAGCTGTCTGTGGGGTCGCACAGAGTCGGACACGACTGAAGCGACTTAGCAGCAGCAGCAGCACGGATGTAATTGAATAAGAAATTATTCAAGTGTACCTTTTTGGTTTGGGGCTTTTTTATTTTTACTCTGAGTTAGCTATTTAAAAGGATGACATTGTACCTTTCACTTGACATTGGATGTAGCAATATGATCATAAAGTGGGTCATTTACTTTTCTAAGAGCATTTCTCAATCTCTTAAACCATTCTATAGCATCCACAGCATTATCATTTTTTTCTCTATCATTTATTTGCCCTGAACTTTCCCCTGAAACTTTAGGCCCCTTTTCCCTATGCCTACTTGACATTTTCACTTAGATGACCAATAAGCATTTCAAAATGTAAATGTCCAAACCATAACCTCTTATTCTCAACTCCAATCTCCCATCAAACTGCTTAACCTTGAGTCTTGGCTACTCAAAAAATTAGGACCATTGTCTATCCATATGATTAGAAACTTACTAGTGCCCCATCACCCTTCTCCCATTCTGTTTCATCTCTCTCATCTCTCACATTCACCAAGGGAATCCATCTACTTCTTTCCATATGTACTAATAGTATCAGAGTATAAGCTATACTCATTTCTTGAACATATTCCTACAAGCCACCTAATTGAGTCTCTTTTTTAACCTCACTATAAACCATTATTCATTTAGGAGGCAGAGCAATCTTTTTAGTAGAAGTATCGGAGCTTAAAAATGTGGATTCCTTTTTACTGCAATTAGAGTAATTCAAAAACTCTTTGTCCTGAGCCACAGAGCCCTCCATCATCTGGCTCCCATTAACCTATTTAATAACAGCACTCTCACTCACCAAGTCTCAGCCACAGTGTTCTTCCTCTATTTGTCTAACACACAAAAATAGGTATCAATGATCCTTTCACTGGTCCTTGCACTAACTAGTCTGCCTGGATTTCTCGTCACTTTTTTTTTTTTTTCGTCCATGATGTTCTCTGTATTATCATGCATGATTTACCTTAAATACCATTTCATCATAGAGGGATTTATTGAATTCAATACCTACGCATGCTCTTATCACATCACCCCATTTAATTCTCTGGATAATTCTCCAGATCCCATGAGTGTCTCATACATTCTCATGAGACACAGAATTCTGTCTGTCCTCTTACTGCTGTGTGTTCACTCTTAGATTAGTGCCTGGCATAGCAGAGAAGAGGCTTCCCAGATGGTGCTAGTGGTAAACAATCTGCTTGTCAATGCAGGAGACACAAGAGACACAGCTTTGATCCCTGGGTTGGGAAAACCACCTGGAGTAGGAAATGGCAGCCTGGAAAATTCCATGGACAGAGGAGCCTGGAAGACTACAGTCCATGGGGCCGCAAAGAGTGACATGACTGAGCACATACACATATAACAGAGACGTGTGTGTGTGTGTGTGTGTGTGTGAGTGAGTGACTGAATACATGAATGATGAATGGACATTTGGATCTGGCCATATCCAGTGACATCGAAATATCAGTTTTAAGCATCTCAATGTACTTCATTTTATGGTTGAATGATTAAATCATCCAGTATAGGCTCCTGTTGGGTTTCCCAGGTAGCTCAGTAGTAAAGACTCCATCTACCATTGCAGGAGACATAGCTTTGATCTCTGGGTTGGGAAGATCCCCTGGAGAAGGGAATGGCAACCCACTCCAGTATTCTTGCCTGGAGAATCCCATGGACAGAGGAGACTGGTGGGCTACAGTCCATGGGGTTGCAAAGCAGTCAGACACAATGTAGTGACTAAACAACTATTAAGCATACATTCCTGTCATCTAGTTTTTTAATTACTGTATTTCTTAAAAACTTCTTATTCAGAGTAGATTGAAGATTGCTAGGTTTTCATTCACTGATTTCTAGTTGAAAAACAGCAGAAAGAGTCAAGCTACAAGGCTCAGATGATATTTATATCAGTGTCTTTTCCCCAAAAGGGCCCAGATGCACTGCGTGTGGGGCAGCTGCTTTTGCCCTCTGTTTCTGGTCCTTAATTATTCGGGCTTTATCCTGCATATGTTAAAATTTTCAGATTATTTGGAACCTTCCTCTCTACTTACATCCCATCACTGTGCAATTTTTACTTTGGACTTTACAACAGCTTGATACAAGGAAGTGTTCATTAATATTGACCACCATCTGCAAAGCTTTAAGTATAATTGAACAACAGTTGGAGTCTACATTTTACTAAAGAAAAGGCAGCCAATAATACCAAAACACATGATAGGCATTCTCAGATATTTTGATGTCCTTTTGATCTGTCCTTTTTCTTTTTTGCATTTTCCCTTCCTGTTTAATGTTCTTATTCAAGAGGAGTAAGACATCCTCCTCTTAAAACCCTATTGGTTTTGAATTTATTTTGTTCAGTAATCTGACAATCTCTAAGGTAGGAGGCTTAAAAGTATATGAGGACTCTAATCCTCCAAACTACAAGTAAATTGCCAAAAAACATCTCTACATTCAGAGCATTATCATTGCCTCTTGGCCAAAAAGTTCGCTTGGCTTTTTCCATAAGATTGTATGTGGAGCCTCTAACATAAGCAGCATCTAACCCTCCAAACCACATGCAAATTGCAAAACAAACAAACAAAAAGCCTCTACAGAACCCTCAAAACATTCAGAGAATTATCATTGCCTGTTGTAAAAGAAAAAAAGACAAAACACAAAACTGGAGTTTGCTTCTTTAGTATAAACATAATCTGAAGGTTTACAGGACGTTAATACTATTTGCTAGCAGTTTATATTATTACCTACCTTTCTTTGCAGCCATCATAACAGCATTAGTGGCATATACACTGAGTGGGAATGAAAGGCAGAAATGCTATTGTTACCTTCATTTTATCTGCCCTATTTATATGACTGACTTCTTTATTTTCCTCAGACTTGCACTGAATTTACTTTTTAAAAGTTAGCATAAATGAAAAACAATCTCTTGGATTAAAAAGTAGGGCAATGAGGTGAAAAGGAAGTGGATATGAGAGCCACAAATTTATAAAACAGACAATTTTCAACCTAAACAAATTCATTTGTCAGCAGGGGAAATTGTTGAGTGAGGAAGATGATGTTCGCTGCATACATGAGAAGTGTGCATAATAAGTCATTTAAATCAAGGTTATACATTGTCTTTAGGCAATTATTCTCTTCTGCGTTTGTCAAATGTAAAAAGCCAATTGTAAGCAGTTTTAAACTGTTGTGTTGTTGCAATTACGCACTCCTTTGACAAAGGATAATGATTTATTTTCCAAAGAAAATGCTGTAGTTTGTGAGATTTATAGTGTTATGGGGAGAAATAATTAACCAAGCAGGTACCCAGGCGAGGGGGTGGATGCTAGTATGCAGTTTGAAAGAATCAGCTTACCTAATGATTGATACGTGCACTTAAAGTTCTTCATAATCCTGTTAACTCTGTTTGCAAGCATCTGGGCACAATATCCACCCAAGATGAAAATTTAACTGTGGTTTTTCCCTACCCAATAAGACTAGGTGTGGAAACAGAAACAGGTGGTGCTATTTTTTACGCTATTTAGAATGTGATGTTATGTGTGCGGAGGCTAGAGAGGGTAAGACTTGACAGAAGACATTCAAGCTCAGCTGAAAGTATGGACAGGCATCTTGGTCCGTGTCAGTCACACGGTGGGTGTGTCAAGGCCTTCCTGCAGAGAGGCACCTTTTCAAAGGACTTTTGCCTGCTTTTTAATAATTGAAAAAATATTTTAAAATTAATACCAATGATACTATATGTAATCTTTGTTGCACTTTTAATGTTCATCTCTGTTGCATAGCATGTGCTACTGCATTATCCAAGAGGACAACGAGAAAGGCATGATCATAACAATAACAACCAGACATACTCTATCTGTTTTTCTAAGCAGAGCTGTGAGGATTCCAAGTTCTTCCCATAGTTCCTCCCATTTCCTGGCTGGGAGTTGAATGGCTGGTTCTCCTTAGCAGCCTTAGATAGTTGTCTCTGTGACCCCATGGGATCAATTTCTTCCACGAGGTCACTGCCAAACTCTGCTCCATTGATGCCACTTCCTACTTTGTTGCTCCATCTTGGGATGTTCTGCTCTTACAGTGGTATGACCTCTTTCATAATTACTGGTAGTGATCTGCATGTCTTTGTCACTGACTCTGTTTCTCTCACTAAAACAAAAAGTGAAAGTGAAGTCATTCAGTTATGTCCAACTCTTTGTGACCCCATGGACTGTAGCCTACCAGGCTCCTCTGTCTATGGGATTTTCCAGGCAAGAGTACTGGAGTGGGTTGCCATTTCCTTCTCCAGGGGATCTTCCTAACCGAGAGATCGAACCCAGGTCTCTTGCATTGCAGGCAGATACTTTATTGAAAAGAGGGTCTAATTTCTCCTATGCTGGAATAATGCTTGGATTTCCTGTAATGGAAATAATAGTAGTTCATGATTTTTTAAACAATATCTCCAATCTTACAGCATTTATATTTACTTTTTCAGTTTCTAATACTTCTTCCTTTTGAGAAACTTGTGTCCAGCTGCCTCAGACATGGATGAAACATAAGGCAAGTTTCAACCTAAAATTATTCTTCTCATTCAAAAATCAACTCATGCCCACCAACTCTTTTCTGCTCCAGTGAATTCATTTTTCATCTGAGATGTTAAGGAACTTCTATGCTCTCCTTCATGATAGTCTCAACCTGGTGTCCTGAGACCTGAAAACAAAGACTCTTTCCTATTTTCCCTCCAAACCTTCCTCTACCCCAACTTCTCTGCAAATATAACCCTTATCCACCTGCAATGCAGGAGACCCGGGTTCCATCCTGGGTTGAAAAGATGCCCTGGAGAAGGGAACGGTACTCACTCCAGTAGACTGGCCTGGAGAATACCATGAACTGTATAGTCCATGTGATTACAAAGAGTCAGGCACAACTAAGCGACTTTCAGTTTCACTCCATTCTACCAGTGACCACAGTGTATATGCAGATTCTCTTCCTTCCCAGGTCTCTGATCCTAGACCTACAGTAAAGTTATTTGCATTTTAAAGTAGATACTATAAAAATGCAAATACCTTTACTATGCATTTTGATCTAGATGAGCTTCCCTGGTGGCTCAGATGGTAAAGAATCCGCCTGCAATGTGGGAGACCCGGGTTCGATATCTGGGTTGGGAAGATCCCCTGGAGGAGGGCATGGCAGCCCACTCCAGTATTCTTGCCTGGATAATTCCATGGACAGAGGAATCTGGTGGGCTACATACAGTTCATGGGATCACAAAGAGTTGGATGAGACTAAGCAACTTTCACTTCACTTCTTCAGTTGATCTAGATAGTATAGGGCTACCCAGGTGGCTCAGTGGTAAAGAATCCATTTGCCAACAGTAGACACAGGTTCCATCCCTGATTTGGGAGGATCCCCTGAAGAAGAAATGACAACCCATTCCAGTATTGTTGCCTGGGAAATCCCATGGACAGTGGAGTCTGGCAGGCTATAGTTTATGGTGGTCACAATAGAGTTGGATACAACTTACTGACTAAATGACAGCAACAACAGTTAGATACTATATAAATTATTCTTTATATTATGAAAATATTCACAATGTAAGTACATTTTGAAAATTTTAAAATAATTAGGAAAAGGAAATTTTAATCTTTAAAAATATAGTCAAAATTAGTATTCAAACTGAAAAAAATCCATAGCCCGTACTTTGTCTTTTCATTTCTTCAGCATGGTATATCTATAAGAATTGAGTAAAACTTTGGGAACATTAACTCATTTTAACAAGATATGTAGAATTTGAAAAATCCAAAAGATATCTTTTCTGAGAATGCAGAACAGACTGAGCAAGAATAGAATGTAAAAATTTGTCAGAGAATCAGGAATATTTGCATGACATCTATGTCAGAGGACTTGCAGTAGCAATACAGTTAAATTGAAATTACACATTTGGAGTTGGATATTTCTGGGCTCTACTCTTGACTGTCCTACTTCTTAGCTGTGTGACATTAATCAGGTTACTTAACATCTCTGAACTGGACTTTTTTAAAAAGGTGAACTGGGACTAGTGATAGAACTGATTTATAGGTAGAAGGGTATAGTGCACACACACACACACACACACACAGGTAGATGGGTAAAAAGGTAGATAGATGAGACATACATAGACAAATAGAAGGATAATAAAGAAAGTTTGCAGAGAGAAAACCATGCTTTTAGATAGCTGCCTTAGGGATTTAGAATTTCATATAGTAGGCATATAAAATTCAACTTGGATTATATGAGCCGGTTCAGTTCAGTTCACTTCAGTTCAGTCACTCAGTCGTGTCCGACTCTTTGCGACCCCATGAATCGCAGCACACCAGGCCTCCCTGTCCATCACCAACTCCCGGAGTTCTCTCAAACCCACATCCATCCAGTCTGTGATGCCATCCAGCCATCTCATCCTCTGTCATCCCCTTCTCCTCCTGCCCCCAATCCCTTCCAGCATTCAGAGTCTTTTCCAATGAGTTAACTCTTCACATGAGGTGGCCAAAGTACTGGAGTTTCAGCTTTAGCATCAGTCCTTCCAAAGAACACCCAGGCCTGATCTCCTTCAGAATGGACTGGTTGGATCTCCTTGCAGTCCAAGGGACTCTCATGAGTCTTCTCCAACACCACAGTTCAAAAGCATCAATTCTTTGGTGCTCAGCCTTCTTCACAGTCCAACTCTCACATCCATACATGACCACAGGAAAAACCATAGCCTTGACTAGACAAACCTTTGTTGGCAAAGTAATGTCTCTGCTTTTGAATATGCTATCTAGGTTGGTCATAACTTTCCTTCCAAGGAGCAAGCATCTTTTAATTTCATGGCTACAATCACCATCTGCAGTGATTTTGGAGCTAAAAAAAAAATAAAGTCCAGTTCTACTTAAATTAATTTAATAAATTGTTTATTAGGTTACCGATCAAGTTGGGAATAAGACTTCTGACATTAAAAATTAAAAGATGAGTAATTATGACTGCAATTTATTTTCAGGTAACTGACATTTTATTATATTTTGTAAAATACAAACACATACAAATAAAATAAAGTGTTAAAAATAGACTAAATGAGTAGAGATAGTTCTTGGTGAATCTAAATGTTCTTTAACATTGTATAAGTAATATATTGAAAGATGATGCTGTGTAAGTGCTGCACTCAAAATGCCAGCACATTTGGAAAACTCAGCAGTGGCCACAGGACTGGAAAAGGTCAGTTTTCATTCCAATCCCAAAGAAAGGCAATGCCAAAGAATGCTCAAACTACCGCACAATTGCACTCATCTCACATGCTAGTAAAATAATGCTCCAAATTCTCCAAGCTAGGCTTCAGCAATATGTGAACCATGAACTTCCAGATATTCAAGCTTGTTTTAGAAAAGGCAGAGGAACCAGAGATCAAATTGCAAACATCCACTGGATCATCAAAAAATCAAGAGAGTTCCAGAAAAACATCTATTTCTGCTTTACTGACTATGCTAAAGCCTTTGACTGTGAGGATCACAATAAACTGTGGAAAATTCTGAAAGAGATGGGAATACCAGAACACCTGACCTGCCTCCTGAGAAATCTGTACACAGGTCAAGAAGCAAGAGTTAGAACTGGACATGGAACAACAGACTGGTTCCAAATAGGAAAAGGAGTACATCAAGGCTGTATATTGTCACCCTGCTTATTTAACTTATATGCAGAGTACATCATGAGAAACGCTGGGCTGGAAGAAGCACAAGCTGGAATCAAGATTGCCAGGAGAAATATCAATAACCTCAGATATGAAGATGACACCACCCTTATGGCAGAAAGTGAAGAGGAACTAAAAAGCCTCTTGATGAGAGTGAAAGAGGAGAGTGAAACAGTTGGCTTAAAGCTCAACATTCAGAAAACTAAGATCATGGCATCTGGTCTCATCACTTCATGGGAAGTAGATGGGGAAACAGTGTCAGACTTTATGTTTTTTTGGGCTCCAAACAGTGTCAGACTTTATTTTTTGGGGCCCCAAAATCACTGCAGATGGTGACTGCAGCCATGAAATTAAAAGATACTTACTCCTTGGAAGAAAGGTTATGACCAACCTAGATAGCATATTGAAAAGCAGAGACATTACTTTGCCAACAAAGGTCCGTCTAGTCAAGGCTATGATTTTTCCAGTGGTCATGAATGGATGTGAGAGTTGGAAGTAAGCTGAGCACCAAAGAATTGATGCTTTTGAACTGTGGTGTTGGAGAAGACTCTTTAGAGTCCCTTGGACTGCAAGGAGATCCAACCAGTCCATTCTAAAGGAGACCAGGCCTGGGTGTTCTTTGGAAGGACTGATACTAAAGCTGAAACTCCAGTACTTTGGCCACCTCATGTGAAGAGTTGACTCACTGGAAAAGACTCTGAATCTGGGAGGGATTGGGGGGCAGGATGAGAAGGGACGACAGAGGATGAGATGGCTGGATGGCATCACCGACTCGATGGACGTGAGTTTGAGTGAACTCGGGGAGTTGGTGATGGACAGGGAGGCCTGGTGTGCTGTGGTTCATGGGTCGCAAAGAGTCGAACATGACTGTGTGACTGAACTGAACTGAACTGAACTGAAGTAATATATTAATGGGCTTTCCTGCTGGCTCAGTGGTAAAGAATTTACTTGCCATGCAAGAGACTACATCTAATGCAGGAAATGCAAGTTTGATCCCTGGGTCAGAAAGAACTCTGAAGAAGGAAATGGCAACCCACTCAAGTATTCTTGCTTAGGAAATCCCTTGGACACAAGAGACTGGCAGGCTCTATGTAGTCCATGGGTCACAAAAGAGTTGGACATGACCTAGCAACTAAACTACCTCCACCCAATATATTAATAATATAATGTATCAATATATTTTTATGATAACATTTCCCGTAATTCTACAGAAATATTTTGTCTTGGTTGGGTTTACAAATACATGTTATTTGCCCTTAACTAAAGCAGACCACGTTCCACTTATTTACATTATTAATTTGTGTACAAAGAGTCGGACACGACTGAGCGACTGAACTGAACTGAACTGAATTTGTGTACAGTCTCATCTTCCTAACTGACTGTCTAGAGGTTAACATGAATAGAACTTTCTGAAATACTCAGAAGTCATAGAACTTAATGATATGTTATTGGCCCACCTTATATTCCAGAAAAAAGGTATCTTTTTTTGCTAAAATGAACCAGATGAATGCCTTAATTTGTGCAGTAATTTTTTTTTGGTAGTAAGTCCTTATTGGTTATTTATTTTAAATATGGCAATGTTGCTCCATAATTTTTAATGTCTTGATACATAATTAAGATTTAAGAGGGGCAGACAGAAAATGTGTTCTAATAGGAAAGGTAATCAGTTGAATGTATCTGAATGCTTTAACCTGTATTATACTTGTTCAATAAAATATATGCATACGCACATCATTGCATTTTTGGAAGGTGTATTCTAGTGGCTCACATGGTAAAGCATCTGTCTGCAACGTGGGAGACTTGAGTTTGATCCCTGGATCAGGAAGATCCCCTGGAGAAGGAAATGGCAACCCACTCCAGTACCCTTGCCTGGAAAATTGCATGGATGGAGGATCCTGATAGGATACAGTCCATGGGGTCTCAGAGTCAGACACAGCTGGCAACTTCACTTTCACTTTACCAATAAAAGCACCATGAAATTGAAAATCAATTCATACAATTGTTAGAAACATTCAAACATGTTATTTTAGAATAATGACTTTTTCCTGTGTGTGTTTATGTTTTCTCGACAATAAAGCTAACTTTTAAAAGACACATTGAGATGACTTGGGTGTTCTCTTTGTACACTGTACTTCAGGAAGTACTCCAAACAGAAAATAACCATACAGTGTTTATACAAATTTCACCTTGTTATTTCTGCAACTCATTTCAAAGTAAATTAGCTTTGACAATAATCATATAGTTCCCTGACAATTAGTACAACACATTTATTATTTTTATAATTAATGTGAATTCTAAATGAATGACCAAATTCTAACAAATAGAATACAGATGGCTCATCCTTCTGTCTTGCAGTTTATTTTCCCCATAACATTTACCCAGCGTCTTCTGGTTGACTGATCCCCTCTTTTTCTTTCCTTTCAGTTCACTTCTATCATATCTATGGAAACAACTATTCTCTTTTGAGTGGCTCTCTTGTCATAATATATAAATATTTTGGGCAGGTATATAAAGAATATTCATGAATTCTTACACTGAGTTTTCTCATATATGCTAAGATATGTCTCTTAATTCAAGCCTTGTGTATATGCAGGTTCACATATCTCAGTGTACATTTATTTTTACACAGTGCATTTATAATATATGTTATATTTATATTATATATAAACATAGTACTTATATTTATACTATATATAAACACCCATATAGGTTGAGAGTATAATGTTAGGTATACACACTTCAGAAGTGTAACACTACCCTTGTGAAATGATACCTTAATTAATTGGAAATTCTGTTTTATTATAAAGCATGCATTTTTCCCCAAAGTATTTTGTCTAATAGTTAGTAATGCCATCCTTACTTGATTAATGATTACTTATTATATTTGTACAAAATTTTTACTTTCAATTTTTTCTCTAATTATAATGCACATATGTGTATGTAGATATAAGTAAATACTGTATACCCAGATTTTGGTCATATCTATTTGAAGAAACTCTGTTTAAACAGGCATGTCTAAGCTTTTTACATTAATTGTGCTACTGATATTTTTTACAATATACTTACATTTTAAAAATTTACTGTGCTTTTACTTTAATATCTGCTTCCCTTACTTTTTGCCTTCTATTATTAATACATTGATAGGCTATTTTGAATTCTTTTTACTTTTCTATTATCTTAGAATATATATTCATTATAGTTTTATTATTTTTGTTTTCCCTTATTTATAACTTGCATAATTTATTTTATCAATTGTTGCCAGAAGTTATCTCAAGTTTTCTTACCTCTAATCTTTCATTGTTATTTTCTGTTCTACATTTTTAAATCCCCCCAAACTAATATTATCTTTATTTTTTATAGTTGTTATTGTTATTTACAGATGTCTTTTAAAAACTTAACAACACACTGATTTCCTTGTATATTATTGCTTTGCCAGTAACTTCTCAAACCTGGGTTTTTTCCTCCTTTCTTATTAACCTAGCTTAGTATATTAGAATTACTTTCAGCAAGGATTATTGATGATAAATTTAAAAATTTGTCAGAATATGACTCAAACAATAGTTTGAGTGTATTATTCATGGTTGACATTTATTTTCTCTCAACTTGATAAGATATTATTCTATTGTTTTCCCATGTCAATCTTGTTAATGTGAAATCTCCTGTAAATTAAATAGCTCTTCCTTTGTCTACAGTTTGTCTTTTTTTTTTTCTTACTGCTTTCAATATTTCCTCTTTCAGCATTTTCAATTTCATCAAAATTTACCATAGTTGTGAATCTTAGTATGCTTTCTCTACTTGAAGAACAATAGCTTTACTCAACTTTGAAAATGCTCCACCTTTATCACTTCACATTTTGCTGTTTCTCTGTTTTTCTGATTTCTTATTCTGAAATAATTGTAGATTTATTTTTGAGACTTCTTGCTCTTTTTAAAATATCTTTTACTCATTTTCCTTTCTTATGTCATTAGCTCTATAATGCTGATTATAATTATATATATATTATATTTATATAATTATAATTATATTGAAGGATAAAAAATCTGGGGAAGGAGGAGTGATGAAAAGATTAAAGTGCGCCAGGAAAGGAATGGGAGCAAATGCAAGAAAAGGCATCACTGAGCTGTCCACAGCTTTGCAAACAAAACAGAGCTGGTGCTTAGTCACACATAATCTCTCCAGAAAGCAATTTGGAAAAGGACATTGATGGAATGATTAAGAGAGAGCAATTCACTCAATGTCTTCTTTCTGTTTCCTCTCTCTACCCAATCAAAGTCCTCTCCCAGGGCAAAGTATTCCTCACACTTAGGCAGTTTCCACACGTCCATTCAGTCCATGTGCTGGCGTGATAGGTTTTCCTTATTTGTTGCTGTTGCGTGCATGTCATCTTTGGTTCATGTGGTCTATTAGGTCTATTCTTATTAAGGGGCAGGGATTTTTTACTATAACAATATAAATCATCATTAGGGTTATTCATCCAGGAATTGAGACAATCAATGGAGGCCCAAGTAGCAGAGAGGCCAGACTGAATGTGGGATATACATAAACTAAATCTGTAAAAACTGTGTGTCCGTACTTCATGAGAGTCTCACTGAAACAGGAGAGAAGGTGGGCAGGACACCATCTTTGAATGAATGACACAGTCCTGTTAATGAATCCAAGCTTGCTCTGCTTATTGCACGAGAGGCCAATGAATCCAAGAGATGAGGGGTTAAGGCAAGGAATACAACTTTACTCAGAAATGGCAGACCAATGTCTCAGAGTAACCATTTTGTCCGAGTCTGGATGTTGTTGCTCAGTCACTAAGTTATGTCTGACTCTGTGACCGCTTAGACTGCAGCAAGCCAGGCTCCTCTGTCCTCCACTGCCTTCCAGAGATTGGTCAAACTCATGTCCATTGAGTCAATGATGCTATCTAACCATCTCATCCTCTACTGCCCTCTTCTTCTCTTGCCCTCAATCTTTCCCAGCATCAGTCTTTTCCAGTGAGTCGGCTCTTCACATCAGGTGGCCAAAGTATTGGAGCTTCAATTTTAGCATCAGTCCTTCCAATGAACATTCAGGGTTGATTTCCTTTAGGATTGATTGGTTTGATCTCCTTACTGTCCAAGAGACTCTCAAGTCTTCTCCAGCACCACACTTCAAAAGCATCTATTCTTCAGCCTTCAGCCTTCTTTATGGTCCAACTCTTGCATCCATACATGACTACTGGAAAAACCATGGCTTTGACTGTATGAACCTTTGTCAGTGGGTTCTTCTTTTTAATACGATGTCCTGCTTTTTAATATGCTGTCTAGCTTGGTCATCACTTTCCTTCCAAGGAGCAAGCATCTTTTAATTTCATGGCTGCAGTCACCATCCACAGAGATTTTGGAGCCCAAGAAGAGAAAATCTGCCACCATTTCCACATTATCTTCATCTATTTGCCATGAAATGATGGGACTGGATGACACTATCTTCATTTTATGAATGCTGAATTTTAAGCCAGCTTGTTCACTCTCCTCTTTCACTTTCATCAAAAAGCTCTTTAGTTTCTCTTCACTTTCTGCCATAATCGGTGATATCATCTGCATATCTGAGGTTATTGATATTTCTCTGGGCAATCTTGATTCCAGCTTGTGCTTCATCCAGCCTGGCATTTGGCATGATGTACTCTGTATATAAGTTTAACAAGCAGGATGACAATACACAGCCTTGATGTACTCCTTTTCCAATTTGGAACCAGTCTACTGTTCCAAGTCCTGTTCTAACTGTTGTTTCTTGACCTGCATACACGTTTTTCAGGAAGCAGGTAAGGTGGTCTGGTATTCTCATCTCTTGAATTTTCCACGGTTTGTTGTGGATACACAGAGTTAAAGGCTTTAACATATTCAGTGAAACAGAAGTAGATGTTTTTCAGGAATTTCCTTGCTTTCTCTATGATCCAACAAATGTTAGCAATTTGATCTCTGATTCCTCTGCCTTTGCTAACTCCACTTTGTACATCTGGAATTTCTCTGTTCATGTACTGTTGAAACCTAGCTTGAAATATTTTGGGCATTACCTTGTTAGCATGTGAGGTGAGTGTAATTGTATGATAGTTTGAACATTCTTTGTCAATGCCCTTCTTTGATTTTGGAATGAAAACTGACCTTTTCAGGTCCTGTGGCCACTGTTGTGTTTTCCAAATTTGTTGGCATGTTGAGTGCAATATTTTAACAGCATCATCTTTTAAGATTTAATATAGCTCTGCTGGAATTCCATCATGTCCGCTAGCTTTATTCACAGTAATGTTTCCTAAAGCTCACTTGACTTCATACTCCACGATGTCTGGCTCTAGGTGAGTGATCACACCATCATAGTTACCTGGGTCATTAAGATCTTGTTTTATATAGTTCTTTTGTGTAGTCTTGCCACCTCTTCTAAATATCTTCTGCTTCTGTTAGGTCCATACTGTTTCTGTGCTTAATTGCGCCTATCTTTGCATGAAATGTTCCATTCAGTTCAGTCTTTCAGTCATGTCTGACTCTTTGCAACGCCATGGACTGCAGCATGCCAGGCTTCCCTGTCCATCACCAGCTCTCAGAGCTTGTTCAAACTCATGTCTATTGAGTCAGTGATGCCATCCAACCATCTCATCCTCTGTCGTCCCCTTTTCCTCCTGCTTTCAATGTTCCCTTGGTATCTCTAATTTTCTTAAAGAAATCTCTAGTCCTTCCCATTCTATTGTTTTCCTCTGTTTCTTTACATTGTTCACTTAGGAAGCCTTTCTTATCTCTCCTTTCTATTCTTTGGACTGCATTCAGATGGCTTTATCTTTCCTTTTTTCCTTTGTCTTTAGCTTCTCTTCTTTTCTCAGGTATTTTTAAGGCCTCCTTAGATGGAAGGAATGATGCTAAAGCAGAAACTCCAGTACTTTGGCCACTTCATGCGAAGAGTTGACTCATTGGAAAAGACTCTGATGCTGGGAGGGATTGGGGGCAAGAGGAGAAGGGGACGACAGAGGATGAGATGGCTGGATGGCATTACTGACTCGATGGACGTGAGTCTCAGTGAACTCCGGGAGTTGGTGAGGGACAGGGAAGCCTGGCATGCTGCGATTCATGGGGTCGGCAAAGAGTCGGACATGACTGAGCGACTGATCTGATCTGATCTGATCTATATGGTATTTTGAACGTTCTTTGACATTGCTTTTCTTTGAGACTGTAATGAAAACTGACCTTATCCATTCCAATGGCCACTGCTGAGTTTCCAAATTTGCTGGTATATTGAGTGCAGCACTTTAATAGCATCATCCTTTAGGATTTTAAATAGCTAAGTTCATCTGGATACCAGTTTTCTTTTTTTGTTGTTGTTGTTTGTTTTGTTTTTAATAAAGTCAGAAAGAGAGAAACAATGAAGAATTAAAGGCAAAATAGAGAGGGAGAGACAGTGGGGAAGTAAATTAAGAAGGAAGGAGAGGCAATAGAAGGTAAAATGATAAAGTCTTCCATTTTTCAAAACGTCTTTGGGAATGGCTAGCCTTTGGAAGAGGTCTATTAATCTCTTCTTTTTGTTGTAGCCATTCCCATGTGGGCAGTTCAGTTCAGCCAGTCAGTCATGTCCAACTCTTTGAGACTCCATGGATTACAGCATGCCAGGCCTCCTTGTCCATCACCAACTCCCGGAGTTTACTCAAACTCATGTCCATTGAGTTGGTGATGCCATCCAACCATCTCATCCTCTGTCATTCCCTTCTCCTCCCACCTTCAATCTTTCCCAGCATCAGGGTCATCCCAGGTGGGCAAAGTCAGATTCTCCCTGTATGAGGTGAACAAAGGCACTTTAGTTGCAATCAAGCAGAGGGGCAGTGTCCTCTGAGGCAGGGTATTATGTGTGATTATAATAACAAAGGCAACAAATAGCAAGTCAAAGAAACAATTTCCAACATGGAGTCAGAATTGGCTGCTCTGCAATAGTCCAAGGACACAATGTACACTGATTAGAATTAAATGGGTCCAAGATGGCAGACAAGCCAACTTTGACTAGCCTTAGATCCTCAGTATATGCTAACTGTAACATAGCAACAAACTAAATGACTCACCAAGAGGCGACATAATGGTTCTGGCCAGCCATCAAAGAGAAAAAAACGGGCAGTGGC
This sequence comes from Bos taurus, assembly GCF_002263795.3. Taxonomy (NCBI): domain Eukaryota; kingdom Metazoa; phylum Chordata; class Mammalia; order Artiodactyla; family Bovidae; genus Bos; species Bos taurus. Next base: position 25,407,798 of record NC_037328.1, on the reverse strand, counting down.
CCAATTCCTGGATATTTCTGTCCTTTTCCCAAAATGGTTGGAATATTTCTCCCACTGATTAGTCTATGAAATTACCCAGCCCATAAAAGCTAACCCTACCACATTTCAGGGCTACACTCACCCCCTCTGATGGCCCCACCCTGTCTGTTGAGTGTGTTTCTCTCTGAATAAATCTACTTCTTACCTATCACTTTGTCTCTCAATGGATTCTTTCTGCAATGAGACATCAAGAACCTGACCTTCATTAGGTCTTGAAACCAGGTCTGTGATCTCAGTTAGAAGACTGTGGGTTTTGGCTAGGTCTGTGTCCCAGCTAAATGGGTTGAAGTCCCAATCTGGGTTTTGGCTGGGTTCAAGCCCTAGCACATGGGTTCAAGACCCAATCTGAGGTGAACAGTTTCACTGCGTCCTAGGTTCTGCAAACGTCCCCAGAGAAGGTCTCTGTATGGACTTTTGCCATAGTCCAAGAGGAAGGGAATGGCAACCCACTCCAGTGTTCTTGCCTGGAGAATCCCAGGGATGGGGGTGCCTCGTGGGCTGCCGTCTATGGGGTCACACAGAGTCGGACATGACTGAAGCAACTTAGCTGCAGCAGCAGTAGCAGCAGCAAGAGGTTCTAGATTAGTTTTTATGTTAATTTCTTGACTTGAAATTACACCATCGTGAGAAAAATGAAAATTCATTTTCAATACTTACATTTAGAAGGAGTTAGGGACTTTGTTTTTAATTTTCTATTGGTGACTGCTTGCCCCCCCCCCCCCCCACTTAGACCCTTGTTGATTGTTGTTGTTTATTTGCTAAGTTGTGTCTGACTCTTTTGTGACCCCACTGGCTGTAGCCCACCAAGCTCCTCTGCCCCTGGAATTTTCCAGGTAAGAGTACTGGAGTGGGTTGCCATTTTCTTCCCCAGCAGATCTTCCCAACTCATAGATTGAACCCACTTCTCCAGCATTGATAGGTGGATTCTTGACCACTGAGCTGCCTGGGAAGCCCTAGGAAGAAATAAACATTTTCCTATTAACTTTTTTTCACCCTAGTCTTTCATACACATAAATGGATAGCATCAGAAGACAACCATAGCTGGTTGTCTTTTCAGAATTAAAACACTTTTTTGCAGCTTTAGTCTTTATGTACGGAAATAATTTTTAGCTATTGTTATCTTCTGATGCTATCCATTTATGTGTATGAAAGACTAGGGTGAAAAAAAGTCACAGTAGTTGTCACAGTGTGAGTTTCTGCTTATTCCTCTGGTTTTAAGGTTTTTTTCTTTAGTGTTGATACCCCAGGATTTACCTTTCCTTATTTCAAGGTTGTTTATGCAATTAAACTTTTTTTTAATACATTTTATCCATTATTTCAGTGTATCTGTTTAAAAAAAAAAAAAGGCTTCTATCAGTTTAGCCCATTATGTTTCTATATGTGCATGCTTAGTCACTTTAATCATGTCCAACCCTTTGTGACCCCATGGACTATAGCCCACCAGGCTCTTCTGTCCATGAGATTTTCCCAGCAAGAATAGTAGGGTGAGTTGCCATGCCCTCCTCCAAGGGATAACCTTCACCCAGAGATCAAACCTGCACCTTCCTGCATTTCATTCATTGAAGGAAGATTCTTTACCACTGAGCCATTGTGGAATCCCTTTTTATATGTATTTCCGTATATTTCTGCTACATCTGAAGTACCAGTAATTACTTATAATGTCACTTGGTAAAAAGAAGGGAAGATAAATGAAATGAGACTTTTGAAAAGAGAGGAATTAGTCCAGTGGGTAAGAATGGCTATAGGAAAGTAAGTGTGGTTGATGTACTGAGGGCAGATTATAAATGATAATGTCAGAGCCTGAAGAGCTAGGTGTGATCCAGCAGATGGAAGGGATGTTAAGAATTGTCTTTACCCTAAGAGTAATGGGATGGCAATAAATAAGTAAATCAAGTAAAGCAGTCTCAATTTTTAAATGTAACTCTGGCTTCAGTGCTAATGAAGGAGTGGCCAGAGTAGATAAATATGCATGAGTGAAGTCGCTCAGTCATGTTCGACTCTTTGTGACCCCACGGACTGTAGCCTACCAGGCTCCTCCGTCCATGGGGTTTTCCAGGCAAGAATACAGGAGTGGGTTGCCATTTCCTGGAAACCAGTTAAAGACCATCAGATAGCTGGTAATTGATCAGGGAGGGACTAATCTACTGAAAGAAAAAATTACAATAATTATTTCTTATTGTTGGCCACATGCACAGCCAGTTGCAGCAATTAAAATAGTGACTGAGCATGTGCCATCATCTACACTATTACAATGACTACATCTTCTGCATTACTACTGCAATTACTATGGTACTACTGCCCTCTCATTGGACTTCCTGACTTCAAGCATGTTTTCTTAAAGACATCTATGGATACTGCAGTCAGAGCAACTGACTTAAAATGTAAAATGGATCATAGCACACCTGACTGTAAAATTTCCATAGTTTCCCACTGATCTCACAAGTCCAAACTCTTGACGTGTACAAGGTGGACAGAGAGGGTGTACAAACACTTTGTATACGACCTTTACTTTCTCTTCAGATTAAATTCTCTCCACTCATACCAAACTCTGAGATCCAGAGAGAGTAAAGAATTTCAGTCCCATAAACAAGCTGCTTCCTCTTTTGCTTCTGGAACTTTAGCCATGACCTTTATTCTGCTTCCAAACACCTCTGATGGCACACCCCTTCATCTACTCTAACCCACATCACACATGGAAACATATTTTACCTGGCTGAAGGTCGTTAACTGAGATCACAGATTTTGCATCACTCATCAGCTCTTCTGGAAAGATTGACTAGATCCAAGATTGGTGGTTTCAGGTCATTATAATGATCATCATTTGATTTTAATTACCTGCTTATTCTTGGGAAGTTCCTCTACATGAGGAGCAGTATTACTTCTTGCTGTCAGCTGTATACCCAGAGCCAAGCACGGTACTTGAAGTATCTGAAAAATACTTGTTGACATAATGAGTAAATGGATGACTGAATGTTACACTAAATGAACAGATTTATTTATTTTTTAGTATCTTCCCCACAACAGTATTCAATTAAAACTTTGTCAATTAGGAATTATATAATCCCAACAAATGACTTATTCACAGTTCTCAGAGAAGCACCTCATAATTGGTGGCTGAAATAGTTGTGGTTCTCACCTGCTCTATTTATTTTTTTTCCCCTGATGAAACTATATAGAAAAAAAAAGAGATATTTTAACCATGGGTCAACATATAATCCCCAAAAGTATTAAAAAAAAAATGAGAGTAAGAGATTCTCTAGAACTTGGTTTATGTTCCTGTTTTTTAGTTCCATGTCTTGAGATAAATGTATTTGAGGTTTCTGCCTTATATAACTTGGGCTGTGGATCAGTTTTTAGGAGACTGTTGATTCTGTCCTGGATTTACTCATCTCCTCTTGGGAAATTTGGGTGAAATTAGGGATTATTCAGTTTGAGCATTTGATCCTCCTTGCTGCCAATTTTCAACATTCTTGTCAGCATCTTGTTTCCTAAATCTTGTGACATGATTCTGCTATGATAGATTTTATTGGTACTTGATATTGACATTGTTCTCTTGTGATTTCCCTTTGGAAAATCTGCAAACAAATCTAATAGCTTGTCAAGAGGACCTGACCAGAACCTGAGGTCAGATTGAGCTATAATTAAGAAAAAATAAATAGATTAGCCCTAGTTATCTGTAGTAGTTCAATATTCCCTATTATTCATAGCCTATTGGCTCTATAAATTTTAGCTTTGGTCTTATGCTTATTCTGTTAATCTATTACATCTGTAAAACCTGAAGATTTTATGACTCTTTGCTTTATAACTTTGCTTGCTTAAAAAATATCCGTTTCTTATTTTCATATGAAAATGTCTTTTTTTTTTACTCATCTGTTTCAATAAGGCTATTTTGTGGTAAAGATGAAAAAATGATATTTTTATTTATGTCTACATAATAGAATAATTCATTTTGAAATTCTTAGTCATAAAATGTGGTCCAAAAGTTTTAAGTTAACAAAAATATTTGAAGCTTTCTCTGTAATAGAAAACTGAGGGAGCATTTAAATACTATGAGTAAAGCTTTCTCATTAAATATGACATCATTCTGAATTAATTTCTTGATTTATTTTGATTTATACAAATTGTCCAAACATGAAATGTTTGTAGAGTTCAAGAAAGATGTGAATAAATTCTGAATAATTCTTTATGTAAAGCTGCACCTTCAAAGAGAGCACTAATTATTCATTGCTGTGGATGTGTTTTGATATAATTCCTTTTAAACTTGAAATCACTCTTAATAGGAAAATCTGTAATTTTCTTCTTTATGAAAACAGTTATTGTCAATGTTGTAATGTAGGTGGAAGCATAGTATCAATATAAGCAATATAAGGACTTGTCTGCCATAAAGTAAATATTCTATATATGGTAGCTAGTTTTAATGCTTCACAATCTTTTACAGTAGCAAATCATTATAAAAATTTTGTGATTCCATTAAGCCCTTTTGTTAATTTGTTAAATCTGTATCTTATTTTGGAAAATAAGTATATTAACATTTTAGTTGAAAGTAGAAGTTATACATCTACCATAGAAAATCCTAAATTTATCTATTTCAGAAAGAAAAATAAAGCTCATTTATTCTCCTGCTACTCAGTGATTATTACTTTTAACATGGTGATGTATTTCTCTTCTGTTATTTTTGCTATTTAACCTAATTAATATTTACATCTTTCAAAAAAAGCCAACTGTTTTTGTACCTTTTCAGTAGATGAACCTTAGAGTCTGTGTTGCAATTTCTCACAAAGATTTTAATTGGGAGGTGTTTAATTTGAAAGTTAATTTTGGGAAAAGAGATATCCCTATACTGTTAAATCTTCCCTTTCCAGGATATGGTGTATCTTACCAATTCTTTCTTTCCTTTTTAGGCCTGTATGTTAACAATGATAATTACTTTTTTTATATAGACCTTAAAACATACTTTTTTGTAAAACAAAAAGTATTCTAGTTTTATTGCTATTTAGAAGGTACCACCCCCTTACCCACATATATTTCCTGAATTTATTCATTGATTTTGTTTGTTTGTTTGTTTATATGTGTGTTAAGCATTTTTATCTGGACACTTGGTTCTTCCTAATTCATCTTGTTTTTTAATTTAAATTATATTACAGTAATCTGATAGTTTTATCTGTCTTAAATTTTTTGCTGTTGTTTAGTTGCTAAGTCATGTCCAACTCTTTGTAACCTCATAGATTGCAGTTGGCTAGGCTTCCATGTTCTTCACTATTTCTCAATGTCCATTGAGTCATTGATGCTATCTAACCATCTTATCCTCTGCTCTCCCCTTCTCCTTTTGCCTTCAATATCTCCCAGCATCAGGATATTTTCCAATGAGTTGGCTGTTGCATCAGGTAGCCAAAGAATAAAAACTTTAGAATTCTTTTTTTTTTAATTTATTGATTTAAGTGGTGGTGCTAAAAGGCAATATTAAAAAGTTGAAGTGATAGCAGGCATCCTATTTTCAAATTTCCAAATATTAGAACTAGAAACTATGAAAAAATTATAAGCTGTTAAAATATTTTTAAATATGTCTAATTTGCTATAGACATCTTTATGATGTTAAAATTATTTCCTTTGTAGATTAGATGATAATTTTTTATTCAGGAATGGGCCTTAAATAATTATTTAAAATGGTAACATGTTGGAAGATGGTCATATGTTCATTTCACCCATACTCATTTAATCTTTAAGAATATATATATAAACTTATATATTTTAATATATACATAAAAGTTTTTATATATATTATATATATTAATGCTGAACCTTTCTTAAATTCTTGGATAAATTAATTGATCACAGTGTGCTATTTCTCAAATATACTATTGAGTTTGGTCCATGAATTAGTTAAAATTAGTTAAAATAGTTTAAGTGAAAGTATCAACAAATTCAAATTGATTCAGACAAGAAGGGAAATGTATTAGCTCACAAAATAGGAAGTCCAGTAGGACTTTCTAAGGATTGGGTGAGTTAAGAGCTCAATAATTTTAAAAATTCATGTTATTTTCATCTCTCTACTGTGCTATCATGTACCATTTTTAATAGCTAACTTCTCTTCTACTTCATAAGTGAAATATAATTTATTGAATCATTAGTTTTGTATTATTGATGAAAAAATTCATCAAGTTGATGTAAAAATGAAATGGAAAATTCTGAGGCAAATTGAAGATTGTAACCTGAGAACAGCCTGTCAAATAGCTCTGAGAACTTTTTCACCCGTTAGAGTCCAAAGCACAGTTGTGTAAGTTTTTGAGACAGACAGCTGTACATTAAATGATATATAATCAGATCTATACAAAGCAAGTAGTGATTAAAGGGTCATCATGACCCCTTACATGATTAAGAAGAAAGGTTATTTCCCAAGGAGTTTTGTTGATGCTAGGAGAATTGTGCATTTTCTGGTTGAGTAGCTGTTTCTGTGGATGGGAGGTTTGGTGGGTGCCTAGTGCAGAGACACCATGCACCATAGAGAGAAGGGAGGAGGCCAAAAGGCAGAAAAAGTTATGTTGGAGTTTTCCTTGACTTGCCTTAGAATACATGTTTTCATTTCATCAGTATTATATACTTAGAGTTTTTACATAATTTATACTTATGAATGGCATTGAGAAAATACAGACTGGTCTTCTCTGCAGTATTTTTTTTCTTTAACTTAGAGAGGAGGAAGTACAGAATCAAAAGACATGAGAAAATTAAGGGGCTCGGCTAGAAAAAGTCATCCTTTCAGCAGCTGCTGTGTATGAGAATACCTGTTCTGCTGCCTGCTCTCACATTGCCATTGCCAGCATTGAGTTCTACTAAAAAGGAAAAACACAACAAAACCTGTGGTTAAAGAATGGACTCTGTGGGAGAGGGAGAGGGTGGGAAGATTTGGGAGAATGGCATTGAAACATGTAAAATATCATGTAAGAAACGAGTTGCCAGTCCAGGTTCGATGCACAATACTGGATGCTTGGGGCTGGTGCACTGGGACGACCCAGAGGGATGGTATGGGGAGGGAGGAGGAGAGTTCAGGATGGGGAACACATGTATACCTGTGGCGGATTCATTTTGATATTTGGCAAAACTAATACAATTATGTAAAGTTTAAAAATAAAATAAAATTAGAAAAAAAAAAAAGAATATGTATGTGTGTTCAGTCACTCAGTCCTGTTAAGCTCTTTGTAACCTTATGGACTGTAGCCTGCCAGGCTCCTCTGTCCATGGAATATTCCAGGCGAGAATAATGGAATGGGCTGCCATTTCCTTCTCCAAGTGATCTTCCCAACATGACTCAGGCATTGAAGCCCTGTCTCTTGCATGTCCTGCACTGGCAGGCTGATTCTTGACCACTGAGCCATCAGTGTGAATGCTAATTAAACAATTTCCACTAGTATGACATCATGTCCCTCCTGCATAATTTGACCCCATAGTACTTATAGGGGTTCAGAAAATACATCTATTTTCACTGATTTAGGATAACACTTTTTAGCCATCTGAGATAATTAAACTAAGTTTTTGGTGATTCATATTCTTGCAATTAAATTCTCCTTTAATTCTTTTGTTTTAAGGACAAAAATTTAATGTAAAAGAATGGGTAGCTCTTCCCACCTTTTAGACAGCAAACAGGAGTTTCACGTGTAAAGGACCATACCGGATGAAATGGAGCAAAGTGCTACAGGCTAGAGAAAGCAGTAGGGTTCTCAGTTAGTTTGTTGGCAGAGACAAAAGAGTGGAAAAGTACATGAAGGCTGAAGATGGCAGAGAAAAGCAAGAGGGAAAACCAAGAGGTATTTCTAAGGATTATGATTCCTTCACGGTATTTGACAAGTGTAAGTAAAGGATTTGATATATGTTGAAATTATTTTTGATTGCAGGGATTATGTTTTATGGTCCACAGCACCTCTATGAGACTGAACCACGTCATTCTTTAGGCTTCTCACATGCATTTTGATTATGCCCAGCATGGTCATTATTAAATCCAAGATAACAAGACCACTTTTGCCAGCATTTTAATACTCTTCACTACTCAGCTGTTCCTCATTTCTTATCTATGGTGAGGATGCTCCCTTCAAATTTCCCATCAGACAGGACAATGAAACATCTGTGGAACACCAACCACGTGTAAGCTCTCGTGCTGATGCTGTGATGAGGAAATACGAGCATTTAAGAGCACTCTGCAGAGACAGACACACAGTTGTAGAAAGCATGGCTATTTGCTCAGCTTGAATCTATTCCCCATTTTCTCCTTCATAACCAAACCTCGATTTGTTTAGATGTTGATGACAAACTACTCACCCCATCACATTTTTGGAGAAACTGGATCCATCCTCATTTCTAATGGTGATTCATGATGATTTGTCTTTAAGTATGATTTTAAAGAAATTGACAAGTATGTGCCATCTTCCTGATTACTGAGGTCCTAGCTGTACAGCCTTAAGGAAAGGACCGCATTCCCCAAGTGAGGGAGAGGCTCCCTACGTTGGATTTTAGTACAGAAGTGCATTTTCATGTGCTGCCGAGAGACTTTCTGTGATCCCAAGGGTGACACCAACAATATCAATCAAATGTTCTTGCCCAAGCTATACCCCAAAAGCCAATGATGTGAACAGCGGAGTAAAGAGCTGGAATGAACTGAGTCCCTGATCACATCATTAAGCTACTGAATCAGCAATCCATGACATCTGTCTTCCTCTTGATTTACTGTTATGGGATCTAAGGACTTTTAAAGCATTTTTAGTTGGACTTCCTGTTAGTTACAGTTGAAATCATCTCAACTGATAACAGTTAATAATTAAGAAAGTTCTGAAAATTTACAGTATTTTCACCTGGAAGCCTTTATGCACTAATATACAGATATATACTTTCTGTGTGTGTGTGCTAAGTTGCTTCACTCATGTCCAACTCTCTGTGACCCCATGGACTGTAGCCTGCCAGGTTCCTCTGTCCATGAGATTCTCCAGGCAAGAATACTAGAGTGGGTAGCCATACCCTTCTCCGGGGGATCTTCCTGACCCAGGTATCAAACCCAGGTCTCTTACATCTCCTGCATTGGCAGATGGGTTCTTTACCCCTAGCAACATCTGGGGAGCCCATGTAATTTCTGGCATGCATCAATTTTTAGCCCACAAGATAATAATAGTTTCTTTTTTTAAAAAAAAAAAAAAGTCTTGCATTCATAATAGTAACATACTTTTTGCAAAGCTATGAAAATCTCCCTCTCTCCTTTTCCTCTACTTAAATTTCATGGTTTGAACATAAAATAAAACATGGTTTGAACCTAAATATTAATATGAATAGATTTGAAAGACTGTACTCTCTTCCATCTTAATGAAACTTGATATAATGTAGACTCTTGATAAATCAAAACTCTCTGATAGCATAAAATATATTAAAAATTTTAAATAGTGGATTAATTTGGAAAATTAACTTGGTGGAAAAGTTTATTTTAATGTATGTGTAGCTGGTTTGAATTTATAAGATCTAAAGATTTGAGAAGATGTGTTTGTAGTTTTAATTGTGCATGTAGCCCACCAGGCTCTTCTGTCCATGGGATTTTAAAGACAAGGATATTGCAGTGCTTTGCCCTTTCTTCCTGTATGGGATCTTCCCCTTCCAGGGATTGAACCTGAGTCTCTCAAGTCTCCTGCATTGGCAAGTGGGTTCTTTACCACTAACACCACCTGGGAAAACCTTTACTTACTATTAATAGCATGATATCAATGATGTTAAAATTATCAGGCTTTTCAATATCCCCTATTGTTAATGTATACTATAAAATATGAAAAAGGAGAACTCTGATAAGGTCAAATTGATTGTCACCAATAAGGAAACAATGAGTAAATGTCTCACATTTTGCAAAACAAAATTCAAAGTTACAAAATACCTTGGCCTGAACATTAATAAAATGTAAAACATTCTTTGCTCATTTGTTCCTTTAATGCAATCGATAAATGTGCAGAGAGCCAAATAAAACGTTCAACTATGTAAAAATGAACATTAAAACATGTAGTACTTTCCTTTTTATAACCTGGTGTTTCCACCCAGGGCATAGTCACCCTGATGCTCCTCTAGTAGAAATTTGCATTTAGGAATGAAGTGAAATGGGCCAGAGTTAAGGCAGGACTCTATATCAGAACAGAGGTTATGTTTAGAGTAAGTTCTTGGTAAGATTATCTGATCATAACCTTGGATTTTAGATGAGAAACCTCTAAATTGTATTCTTTGCTAGAACATGGAAAAGACAAAAATGGTGAAGAGGTTAGTTTTACACATTCCAAGGGCCATCTGGAAGGAAAACCGAAGATAATAATATGCAGATTCATGTGACAAACAAATACTATATTTCTCAATTAAGGTACACAGCAGAATCAATGACGACTCCAAAGTATCTTGTCTCGGTGATGATCTGTCTTCACAGCATCATCAGAGAGAAGTAAGTCAATAAATAGATTTTTAAAAGGAGGAAAGAGAAAGTTATTTGTGAGTTTTTCAACATCCTTGTGAAAACCATTACTTCATGTATTTTGCACATTTGTGTGTGGGGGGGTGATTTGATCAGGTGGAAAATTAAAGGCCCATCCTTACCCTTTGTGTTCACTATGTATGCCTGGTGCCCAGAAAAGTGCATGGGACAGAGTAGATACTCCATATACTTGGATGTGAGAATAAATACCATAGAAAAGTCTGTACGTGATGATGTCAAATCGTTTTCTGCTATAATACCTATTATGGTTGACATTCACAAGGGCACTACCTTCCTGTGGACATATGCTTATATTGTCATTCAAGACACATGCTCAGAAAAGGAAAGCACTACAATAATGTGTGATCACAGCAATCATTAACAACACAGTGTCTTGGCGAAGATAAGAGAGTCTTCCTACTATGTATAAATATCTAGTGCTCCTTGCTACCCTATTTTATTCAATAAAAATGTATATGATGTTTTATAAAAGGAACCGTAAATTCATTCAATTTTACTTAAAAATGTTTTGCATACTTGATTATTAGTAGACATGATTTTCTGCACACCTCACAATCTCAGACAGTTGCAGCTGAACTATATATTTGCATAGTATGTAGAACAGTGTGGCCTAGTTTTCCTTTCTCAAATGTGAGCTCTAGGCCTACAAATTGCGTTTGAATTAGTGGGATTCATGATTTTATTTTAGTGCCTGACAATGACTTGGCTTAGATAGTCTTTACTTCAAGAGTTGATGGTTCTCAAATTATAATCCAAATGTTTTGACCTTACCATCACTGCAAATATGTAGGAAATGTAAGGAAAATTTAGCCCTCAATTTTCTGATTCATTTACTCATCAAACTATCTATTAAAGCCACTTCATATTCAGGAAACTTCTTAGCAAATTATTTCCAGCTTATTTCATAGTCCCAGGAAGTTGACACTTATTAACCTGAGCTAAATCCCCATAGAGTCTCCTCTGTGTATAATTCTGAGCTCACACAGATTTTACGTTGCTACAATTAATGGGGTGGTAGATCTCCAGATCCTCCCTAAAACATTTATTGTGAGCAACTCAAACCGAATTTCTATCAGCTTTCACTCCCAACCCCCTACCCACTCCACATGTTTCATGGAATACTTTTCAGTCACTTGCTGTTCCTGGAGCTGTATCCCCTAATATTTATCTGAATCTTGCCTCTGACTATGATTTCTTTAAAACCAGTATACTCTGTTTTTTAAATATTCTTTTATTATTGGTGGTAGTTCCTCTTTTCCTTATGAAACAGTACAGGTCTCCACTTTCCATTTTTTCTTAAAAAGAGAATCTAGGCCTTGATTTGTCAAATCTAAAAATCATAACAGTTTCAATGAGATCACAAAATGGGCATCTGTACACACAAAAGAATTTGATTTAACCAGTGCCAGGGGGAACAAAGTAAAGGTCACTTGACAGCATGTTAAATCCAGATTGAAAATCATATGATAAAAATAAATGAAAGGAAATGAAAGACATATTCTGGGTCATTGGGCTAAGGTGACCTGGAAGGGAGTGGAGGTATAAATTTGTGTACAAAAGTGTGAAAGCATAATTTTATGAACTGGAAATCTATAGGATTTTTATGTAAATTCTGTAGGAAATATGAGGAGAAGGATGAAATGAGACAACCACAGTCGACTCTCAATTTACCAGGTTATTATGGGGAAGCGAGGCTGTGGTTAACTTGAAATCAATTGTAAATAGATCAGATAAGCTCTAGGCATATACTGGCTACTTCATAGTGTTATCAACTGCCAGCAATAAAAATGATAGAACATGATTTCTTGAAATATTTTGCAAATATTGCAATTTTTTTTTTAAAAAAAAGAGTGAAATACTGAATAGGGGAAACTCAGTTGTATTCTGTAATAATTTTGTTTTTGAGCATATGCCAGAGACCACACATCAGGGTTTGGAATAGAGGGTTGTCCCTATAGTCATACAGCCTGAGATTCCTTTGGTAATGGAAATAGGATGCTGGTTTCTACTTCTCTTCAGAGATCAACTTCTCACTTCGGCTCGTATCCTCTTTTTCTTGAGGTGTAATTATATACAATAAAGGCACAGATCTTAAATGTACAGTTTATAGCTTTAACGAATAAATATTCCCATTTAATCAACATGCTCATCAAAATATAGAACATTTCTATCGTTCTCTCAAATGTTCTGTCAAACTTACTTCCTATGAGTCCTCTTCTCTGCTCCTCAATTCAAACTTAATTACTGTTTGATAACTTAATTAATGATACCTTTAGGCAAATAACATCATTGATCTACTTGCCAAATTCAATTGTCATTTTTTAAAAATTTCTCCTTTTCTTGTTCTTCTATTCCATTTGACACTGATACCTTTTTCCAACTTGAGAGTCTTCCTTTGGTTTCCATGAAATCATTGAAGTTGGAATAATTACTTGTTCATAATATGAACTTCCATGGTGGCTCAGACAGTAAAGTGTCTGCCTACAATGTGGGAGACCTGGGTTCAATCCCTGTGTTGGGAAGATCCTCTGGAGAAAGAAATGGCAACCCACTCTAGTACTCTTGCCTGGAAAATCCCATGGACGGAGGAACCAACCGAGCGACTTCACTTCACTTTAATATGAACCCAGTAAATATTTGTATGTAAGAATTGTTAATTATTTTAATTTTATTAGTTTATAGCTTCTATATATAATATGCCATGTTTCTAAGATTAAGCGCCTAATAAAATTTATGTACACATTAATTAGAGAAGAGATCCTTTGAGAATTTCAAGTTGTTATTTTTCTCCTAACTATACTTATAAAATATTTTACATAAACCAGTATTATCTAAATTATATACAACACAATTGTATCTGTATCATCTTTTCAATAATTATACTTTAGAAGCAATGTTTATTAAACATATTTTATAAATTAATGATTTTTAGCAAAATTACCATTATTTGTTATGCAGGATGGAAACATTGGCAACACTTCATATTTAACTCATTATTATTTAAAAAGTTATAGCTCTGTCAAAATCATGATGGTTTATTCCAACTGAAGCTTCATGCTGTTTGGTTACTTTTTTGGTTATTTATTGTGTCAATATTACATTAGTGTGACTTAGTATTCATACTCTTGAATCCAATTATTTTCTGGGTTGTTTGCATATCTAAAATAGTATTACTTCAGTTTCTATTGCATTTTCTTCATATCTTCAAACTCATTAAGATCATCTTTGCTGCTGCTGCTGCTGCTAAGTCGCTTCAGTTGTGTCCGACTCTGTGCGACCCCATAGATGGCAGCCCACCAGGCTCCCCTGTCCCTGGGATTCTCCAGGCAAGAACACTGGAGTGGGTTGCCATTTCCTTCTCCAAATATTGTAACTGTCTAATCTCTGTAATCCAGAGATGAAAGGCATTTTTAAATCTTTATCTTCATACTGTTTATTCTATGATTATATCATTTCTTAAAATCTTGAAAAAATATTTAAATTGCAGAATAGTTTACTTTCAAAGTAAACTTGCTTAGAATTTTAAAAGTTTAAGATTATCTCTCCAAAGTTGTCTGGGTAAATTTCCAGAAGATTACGGACCCCAGATGTAGGATGAGGATTTGAGATTTGTATCTCTCTATTTCTGGAAAAAAGTACACAGAGGACAAATTAACCAAACCTTAATGTTTTAGTTTCTCTGACATAGCCTGGATGACTATGCTTAACAAATTTTGTTTAAAAATTGTGAGATAAGGCTGTTCTATACATCAGTGTCTCTTTTGCTGTCTCATACACAGGGTTATCGTTAGCATCTTTCTAAATTCCACATATATGCGTTAGTATACTGTATTGGTGTTTTTCTTTCTGGGAGAGGGTGGGAAGATTTGGGAGAATGGCATTGAAACATGTAAAATATCATGTATGAAATGAGTTGCCAGTCCAGGTTCGATGCATGATACTGGATGCTTGGGGCTAGTGCACTGGGATGACCCAGAGGGATGGTATGGGGAGGGAGGAGGGAGGAGGGTTCAGGATGGGGAACACATGTATACCTGTGGCGGATTCATTTTGATATTTGGCAAAACTAATACAATTTGTAAAGTTTAAAAATAAAATTTAAAAAAATTGTGAGATATACATAAAAGATGAATAAAACATACATGTATGTGTACAGCTTAACAATCAATAATTAATTCTCAAATTCTTAGCCATCATATTAAAAAAGAAAACATTACCAGTATATTAAACTGCCACTCTGTGTAATATGGCACCCTTTTCCTGCTTTTCAAACGGTTATACATAATTTGGGTTAACGATTCATCTGTTTTTTTTTTTTCCAAAATAATCCTATTGGTTTTTTCCCTAAAGTAAAAAAAAAAGGTAAGAAATGAGTAGTTCAACCCAAGACAAGGATGAAGAGAGTTCCCAGGAAACAAGAGAAAAGAAATAGGAAAACACTCATGTTTCAGGCCAGAAAATCAACCAATTCAAATTGGAGTGGAAGCATGGGAGATTTAGGTAATTATATCTTCAACAGCAACAACAAAAAAAATGGATCAATTCATGGAGAATTAAAGGCATTTAAACTTATGACAAAAATTTAACAAATGAATAAGATTAAGTGTATGAACATTAATGCAATTATCAACTCCAACAAAAGAATTATAAAATAAAGAAAATGTATAGATATCTGTAAATAACATTTACAAAGGTGAAATACAAATCCTAATTATTATTAGAAAAGAATAATAATACAATATATTTGGTAGGAGGTAGGACTTATGGGATTTTATGAACTTACACTCTTGTGAATGTGTGTTTGTGCATAAAATGTGGTTGATGATTGACAGCTAAAACTTTGTCCACTGTATTGCTAAGTCAATAAATTGGAGGTTAATAAAACAGCAAAAAACAATAAAAACATCAGTTATCATTATCTAAATATTATTAAAAAAACAGATAAAGTTCAAAAATAACATTAAATAACAAGAAAAAACGTGTCAATTATCAATAAACCCTGTATGCGAGACAGCAAAAGAGACACAGATGTATACAACAGTCTTTTGGACTCTGTGGAAGAGGGAGGGGGGGATGATTTGGGAGAATGGCATTGAAACATGTATAATATCATATAAGAAATGAATCACCAGTCCAGGTTTGATGCAGGATACAGGATGCTTGGGGCTGGTGCACTGGGATGACCCAGAGGGATGGTACGGGGAGGGAGGTGGGAGGGGGGTTCAGGATTGGGAACACATGTACACCGGTGGCAAATTCATGTTGATGTATGGCAAAACCAATACAATATTGTAAAGTAATTAGCCTCTAATTAAAATAAATAAATTTTAAAAAATCAGTAGAAATAGCTAGAGTGCTAAAAATATTTTTATCTCTAGGAGAATCATGAAGGATAACTATTTAATATTTAGAATTACATCCAAGGAGTCCACAAAAATATATTTTCTAAAATGTTATCATAAAATGATTTGTATACATATTCTAATGTTATTTTTACTGAGAACTGATGAGTAAATACAAAATGCTGGCCATTATGAATGGAAATGATATGTTTCTCTAGACCAGTTTTTGTCCATTGAGGGAATAATTAAAACAATTTTAGGGGCTTTAAATTTCTGGTTTATTTCTTTAATATGAAGTGTTCAGTAAAGACAGTTATTATGCACTATCTATAGAGCCTTTACATCGTTTTATGAATAAAATGTACATTAATGGTAATGTTACTGAGACAACACTATAGACAGAAATGTTTACAGTAATATTTACTATTCATTTTTTTCTTCAATAGTCTTGTCTTTCCTTCCTACATTCCAAGAGCCAAGGTTTGCTCTCAGTTCTCCGTAGAGTAGAAACAGGAGTGGAACCTCATTTCTAATCCTTTTTCATCCTTTGTTGCTGTCGTTCAGTCATTAAGTCGTGTCTCTATGAACTGCAGCAGACCAGGGTTCCCTGTCCTTCACTATCTCCGAGTCTGCTCAAACTCATGTCTTTTTTATTCTAAATTATGGCCTACTGCCTTCCTATTCTACTCTGAGATTCAGAAAAAAGATTTAAAATTATGTCATTTTTAATATCATAATTTTTGATGAAACAGTTTTTAAAAATTATTTTCTTTCAGGTTCATCACTTCTGGGCAACTGGCTATAGCATTTATATCTAGTGCTTTTGTTTCTGATAGAATTAGATTGGTTTTCCTTTAGAAAAAAATTGTATTTTACGGTAGTGATTCAAAATGATCCTTATTGGATTCTAAAATATCTCTGTTAGGTCAGTGTTTCTATAGTTATTAAAGTCATATTTTTTTGTTGTCCCCACAGCACACCCAGGGTGCAACCAAAGACATAAGTGGTTTTCCACTAAAATGGTGTTGATGATTATTTTCATAAATTTGTGACAAAATACTCTAAATATAAACAGTAAATACAATTATCTTAACTTTCCTCCTTCTTATGGAATATTTTAAATCCTTACTTAATTAAAGAATATTTGAAGCTCCAGAATTTATTGTAATTTTGAGTTAGAAAATATTCCATTAACTAGATGAATAGGTCTGTTCTCACTATTGATCTCTTTTGCTTTGAATAAATAAAAATAAAGGCATCTGCTTATATGCACCCAAAGCTTTGTGTGACTTCTAAGTACTGAATTATGTATTCCATATAAATGGATTTTTCTTTTATGGCTTAGTTTTCCAATATAATTCCCAGCTGAATTCAATTTTCATGTAAGTGAAGAGAGAACCATCCTAGCTTAAGGTAGACAGCTACATAGGATATAAAGGAAAATTAATGCATATTAGTAATATAGATGACCAAACATCTCCTCCATATTTGGATTAATATACTGGGAAAAGTGCTCACTCATGTAGTTTAAGAATGTGGTAATCAAATGTGACCAAAATGCATTGTACTATAACAGAAAGTCTTGCAAAATAAAAACATGTTCATGTACAGTTTAAATAAATCCATCAATATACAATAGGTTAAAAAAAGGAAGTACACAATTTTAGTAAGACATTCTTATTTTCTGAGAACAGTATTATTAACAGAAATCAATTATGCTTATTTTAAAAAATAGTTTTTTGTTCTATTGTAAGATAAAATCTTATGGTATAAATAAACTGCAGGTTTATAAACTATGGCATTAAAATATCCTTATATACATCAAACTCAATACGTTTTACCATTGGCAGAGTAAACAAATTAAAATGATTTTCATCTTTGATATAATTGTATATACATGTGCTTTCTCTTAGTTTTTATATCTGATAGGACAATATTTACTATGTTTTAACATGATATTTGCAATACAATTGAATTATAATAAAGTGTCAAATTTCCTTGTAACATACGTTGTTAGTACTAAATTTATTCTGTTCTCTTTACTCAAAATTTATGTAACCACCCCACTACATATGGGTTTAATCAATTTTAAGATTATTGGCAAAATCAATATAGCATTCCAGTTTTTGGCTGTAAACAAATCTCTTTTATATCTTTATTTATATATTTTATTATACACTGTTTATTTAAATCTTTATTATTTTATATCTTAAAAAGAAGCAATAAAGGAAAATTAATTATCTTCAATAAAAATGTACAGATTATATATGTGCATCAGTCATAGAAAAGATGCTCGCCAGTCCAGGTTTGATGCACGATACTGGATGCTTGGGGCTGGTGCACTGGGACGACCCAGAGGGATGGTATGGGGAGGGAGGAGTGAGGAGGGTTCAGGATGGGGAACATATGTATACCTGTGGCGGATTCATTTCGATATTTGGCAAAACCAATATAATATTGTAAAGTTTAAAAATAAAATTAAAAAAAAAAAAAGATGTGTAATTTGAATCATTCCTACTAAGTAAGCTACATAATCTCACTACAATGTGTGCATAA
Organism: Bos taurus; assembly: GCF_002263795.3. Classification (NCBI taxonomy): domain Eukaryota; kingdom Metazoa; phylum Chordata; class Mammalia; order Artiodactyla; family Bovidae; genus Bos; species Bos taurus. The sequence goes on along the minus strand of NC_037328.1, from coordinate 25,389,366 downwards.
ACTTTACAGGTAAGTGGATGCTTTGTTATTCAGAGAGAAGATAAACTTTAATCGTTGTAACAGATGTTTAAGCGTGCATATCAGAAATGCAGTTTTGCTCCATTAAGGAGACATTTTAATAAAGAAAATAATGCAGAATGCTTAAGAAGTACTCTTCTTTTGAAAATGAAAAACCAGTCCTATAAAATGTGAAGGATTATTTGAGCTATGTCCTTTACTTTATACATGGAATGAGGTGTCCTGGGATAATGCTAAGAATGGTTTATGCTAAATTTATGAAGATTTTGTGGGAAATTTAAACTGCAGTTTGCATATAAAATGTTAGTTATGAAATGGAAAAAAAATCCTCTCCTGTTAATTGTAAGTAAAAGTTTAATATTTTTAATCATTTTAAAGATAGTCTAAAGAAAGACTAGCCATGCAAATAATACTAATAATTGACATTAATAGACAATATGTACCAAGTATCAATAAGCACTTTGCATGAATTATTCAATTTAACTGATTATGGTTCTGTCTTCCCAACAATAGCAAAAATTCTAGTTCATAAAAAGGATGATACACGCTATCAGATACTTGAAAATTTACATAACTACAATAGATAGCCTATTAAATTTCTGCATGTACGAAAACAAAAAAAAAAACAAAAAAAAAGCACTCAGTTAATTGCAAAATCATTGGGAAATGCTCTTTTGTCATGATGGTAAGGGTAAGTTCAAGCTATGATGCAACTCTTCTGCAATGATAGAAAAAATATAGAGAATAAGAACTAAAATAAAACAGCTGGTATCAGTAATTTAATATATTCATAACCCCATGAGAGCTCAGAAAATCGGCATAAATACCTTTACGATTAGAGAAAAATCCCATTTTTTGAGGACCATGGCATAAACGGAAAATATAAGATTCAGTCACGCTAGCTCAGTGCAGTCATCTTAGGTTTTTGTTTACGGTCTGTGGGTGTCGGAGGAGAGGGGTGAAGAATGAAGGCCTGGGAAGCAGAGACAGAAGATATAGGCACACAGTCGCAGCTTTCACATCCTCCTGATTATGCCACAGTTGTATGGATACAAATAGATGTCTACTTTCATATGTAAATATTCATTAAACTGAAGATTAAAAATAAATTTTTGGACCAACATTTAATGGATGCTCAAAAAGGAAAAGTATCTGAGAGAGCCAATATGTTGTGGGAGGACCATAAATTCATTCTAAAGCGAGGATCTGATCTTTACATTTGTAACGCAAAATTGAGAAATGTGTCATCACTTTTGTCTATCAAACTGCAATGTTTGTATAAAATAAGCTTGGAAACAGCAGCAACAAGACAGAATTGGAATGGACATTTGGATATCATGGGTCACACAAAATGTGTGTTTGCTAGAATCCTTCCTAGCTTTTAAGCTGAAGATCTCAGAGTGACAACTTTCAGATGCTGACAGAATGAGATGAAAAATCACTTTGTTGATGCTGTATTTACAATAAGTAGAATCAACATCCAACTTCTTGGCATCTTTCCCTTTGAGATGATGTGGAAATCCCGTCTGGCAGCATACCCCTGCAAAGTCCCTCTTATGACTGGAACAAGATCCTTTCTGAGACCAGGAAAAGACATCATTACCCCAGGAGAGAAATCACAAGTCATCCTGAACTTCTTTTAGTCTCTTTGATGCTCTGGGCCAAATGAAAGGAAACAGACCATCAGCCTTTAAGAGGAGTGGTGTACAGGAAATAACTGTTTACTTGACCAGCTCAGTTCAGTTCAGTCTCTCAGAGTGCATATTAAAAATTCAAGTATGGGGGGGCGGATTTCTAAGCCTTGGTACATTCAAAATTTGATTCAGTTGTCCTAATTTGTTTATGATCACATAACACTGCTACATGAAAAGATGTGATTCTCTAATGGTTTGCAATGGTTCACACGAGGTGTGTAAAACCAAAGACTGTTATTTGTAGATACCAAAGATTTGTTACTCTTAGATATGCCCTTAAGCAAGATTGAGTTTTGACTTATGATTAACTTTTTATGTACTAATTAATAATGTACCTCTAAGACATGAAAAATAAATAGCCAACTGAGAATGTTTCTGCTGATTTCAATTGTGAATAAAAAGCTACAGCAGCCCCCTACACCCTGGTAGTAAGTTTTGCTTTCCTTTTAAATCAAAAATGTAGAAGCAGCTTGATTACAGGCTATGTAAATCTGAAATGTGTATTTTCTGGCCATTTAAGCAAAAATATTTCTCTGTTTTGTCCAATACTAATGTTTATTTGGTCCTTCACATGATTCTTGCTGATGCACAAGTTAGATAAATTTTGTTTTTGAATTATAGAAATGCCTGGGAGGTTCCTATGGCCTAATGACTGAATCTGAGAGTTCAGATGAAGTTTGTTCTCTCTCTCTCTCTTTTTGCCTTGTCTCACTCTTTCTCTCAAAATATATTTTTCTTCTCTCATATCCTTCTACTATAGATTGAATGCCTATGCAAGAGAGTTTCTTGCAACTAGTTTCTGCTACATCTATCCTCATATGACTTATCACCAACTCAAATAGGAAAGCCCCACGGGAAACTGTGATTGGCCCAGCTACATCTCATACCTACCCCTAAATCCTTGCAGCAGAAGATGAGTGAGATCTGACGAGTCCACCTAGATCTAAGTCCACACCTGTCACTGGCTGAGATCCTGTATCTGACAGTACCACTCCTCCCACAAGGACCAAAGAATTAAGGATGAGGTTGTCTTTAAAGGAAAGGATGCTAGACGCGAAGTGTAAGTCCACTAGAGTTGATGCACAAGCCAGAATCAGGAAATGCAGAGCAACCCTACATATGTCAATATTAAAATAGTTATTTACTTTACCATATTATCAGGGTCCAGTTGGAAAATAACACTAGTTACTTTAACAGAGAGAATTTATGTAGAGAATTAGTTAAACAGGTATTGGGTGAGTGAATATTAGGCGCTCAGTCATGTCCAACTCTTTGTGACCCCATTTGACTGTAGCCCACTAGGCTTCTCTGTCCATGGGATTCTCCAGGCAAGAATAATTTCCTTCTCCAGGGGATCAACCTGACCCAGAAATCCAACCCGGGTCTCCTGCCTTGCAGGCAGATTCTTTACCATCTGAGCCACCAGGGAAGCCCTAAACTGGGAGACTTAAAAGACAAAGTAACACTGATTTATCTCAGAGGTGATAACTGCAAGAAACAGCTAGAACCTCTAAGTCTGGGGAAACTTTTCTCCCCCCACCAAAAGAAGTTGGGATTATTAGAACCCAGAAGGTTGGATGTCGGTACCTGCAGTGCTAGGAGCGGGGCCTCTGAGGAGGGAGTATCGGCCCACTAGTGATCTGTGAGGGACCACGATGAGGCTCACTCTTGGGATTTCCATAAACAAACTGGAAACAGGTACTAGATAGAAGAACACTTGCTGAAGGGACAATGAAAGTAAAAGAAAGCAAACCAAGGAGGAGCAATCCTTTCTTCATCCTCCAGCCTTCCAGTCTTCTTCTAGTGTCCCCTATTAGCAAAATCTGTCACAGCTCCTGCTAGCAAAGCAGAAATGTGGTTTATCAAGTCCCAGCCTCAGCATCACAAAGAAGAGGTTAGAAGGGTGGATTTGAAGCTGAGAGACAACAGCTTAATAACAAGTACATCGATGATGGCAGTATCAATTATACATCTGCTGGAGGATATTTATGCACTAGCAGTGGGGTTTTGTCTGTATCTGTAGACACACCAATAATTAGAAACACATACAACTAAGTAGAAACATACACATCTAAGCACAAATCACCACCAGACATCTCCTTGCATTCAGTCCTGTCTAACCACCCACTGGTTTTTTAAAACTGTATATTCTTATATCAAGTTCTTTCTGCTCTAGGTAGAGATCTTTGGAATCATAATCTACTTAGACCTTGGGGTGTGTGTATCACCTTTTCAGTAAAGGGAGTACCTGAAACTTTTATTTTTTTATTTTTGGATTATGAATTCAGAACTTTCAGCTGAGACTATTGCTTGAATCTAGCTGACTTGAACTGAAAGAAAATTTTAGGGAGGTATTTTTTTTTTTCTTTTAAGTTTATTCTGAACATTTGTTAAAGAAAACCAAGGTTTTTGAGTTAAAAAAAAAAAACAAGTAGTTTTAATTCAGTTAAACAGTCTTTGTTTTCCTTTCCTTTTATTTTCTTATACTTCCTCTCTCCTCATAGAATATCCCAAACATTGTTTTAGAAATGGTGAAGTATTTAGTTGATTCTTTTAGCCCACTTTAAAATTAATGATGGATACAAGAGAAAAATAGACATTAGGACTTTATTATGATAAAGATATTTTGAAATCCATTAGGAGGACTGTAGCAATCTTGATAAGCATGCATAAATGATTTGTTTTTGAAAATTCACTAAATAGCAGTGGAAAAGTTTAATGTGAAATCTCACCACAGCTAATTATATGTATTAGCTATGTTGAGTAGTTTGCTAGCCCAGATAACCTTTAAACTTTGGCTGTAATGGTAATTTACTTAATGGAGGAGCTTAATAGAAATATTGAAACAAATATACCTCCTTAGATTTACTGAGATTGGATTGGAATGTTAGAAGACATGAATGTGCTGTGCACACATACTGACAGAAAACCATGTCATTTTAATGATTCATAATTTCTAATTAGCCATGATTATTCTGAGTGGTTGTGGATATACATTTTAATTGTATCACATACTGCAATTTCCAATTTCCGTGGAGACGCTGATGAAGTGAAAGTCGTATTGCAAAGTCATCATTTAAATATTTGAGAAATGGAAGGCTTTGAGAGGGATAAATATCCACAGCTTAATTATAATTTCTATTGATCTCAAAAGTCAATTTTGTCCCTCTGATACAGATGACTGTCTCCTCTTTCCTAGCTCAATGTCTTGGTAGGGTTTTGGAACTGTGATGATGCCCTGTTCTCAGTGGATGAAGAGAATATTATTCATTATGTATTCAACTTTTTCAAAGATAGAAAGTCATCAAAATTATAGAGGCAGGGCAGATAGAGCAAGTGAACAAAATGTCATTGTCACAGTTGGAGAATTTAGTTTGAGTCAAAACTGACTATTGAAGGTAGAAATACCTCAACTTGACATTCATCTTTCAGATGATTATTTAGGAGACTTATTTGGAAGATAATTAATCAGATTAATTTTGCATTTAAGCTTTAAAGTCCAAAGTAGAGAACTGGTAGCTTTGCAAGCAAAAGTCAATTGTCTGAGCAAGATATGTCTCCCAGTAGCTTCTGATGTCGGAGAAGGCAATGGCACCCCACTCCAGTACTTTTGCCTGGAAAATTCCATGGATGGAAGAGCCTGGTAGGCTGCAGTCCATGGGGTTGCTAGAGTCGGACACGACTGAGCGACTTCACTTTCACTTTTCCCTTTCATGCATTGGAGAAGGAAATGGCAACCCCCTCCAGTGTTCTTGCCTGGAGAATCCCAGGGACGGGGGAGTCTGGTGGGCTGCCGTCTATGGGGTCGCACAGAGTCGGACACGACTGAAGCGACTTAGCAGCAGCAGCAGCAGCAGCAGCTTCTGATGTAAGAAGAGGAAATAAAGCGAGTAGCAGATGTGTATCTCCATGATGATTAGAACAACTTACAGCTATTTGATGGCTTCTTCTAGATACAGGAACATTCTGTATGTCATCTAGGTCTCAGGTTACATGGCATAGGAAAGTTGAAATAGCACAACTAAGGCATCTTAGAAGTGCTGCTCGCTTCTATTCATTTGTGGCCCAGAAACTGAATGTAATCATTAAGAAGAGTATACCCAATTTCAGGACTTCCCTTGTGGCTCAGCGGGTAAAGAATCTGCCTGCAATGCCAGAGACCTGGGTTTGTTCCCTGGGTTGGGAAGATCCCCTGGAAAAGGGAAAGGCTACCCACTCCAGTATTCTGGCCTAGAGAATTCCATGGACTATACAGTCCATGGGGTCACAAAGAGTCAGACACGACTGAGAGACTTTTGCTTTCACTTTCGCTTATCCCATTTCGAAATCCATTTGTAATGACACACAGTGTGTTTCTTCACTTGACATTTCATGAAGACAAGGGGGAGACTGGTTATGAACAAATGCTGCTATATTTAGATTGAGAAATGGATATAACTTGCAGTAGAGTTACTAAATAAAAATATTAGTTAACAAAACTATAAATGAAATTCTGAGAATTTGATGTAATTTTTTGATTTCTTCTCATCAATAAAATGGTAATAATAGCTTTCAAGACATGACTAATGAATTGCCTCTGCTTTAGATTAATCAGACCTGGATTTCTTTTCTTTCATTCTATTTGACTTGGTATAACTTTCATGCCTATCTTATGCAATAGGAATAGGCTTAATTATGTAGTGTCCATATAATGTAACTCAATTACTGATTGAAAAAAAATGCTTACCCATATTTAAAATCACTATAACATAGAAAAGAAAATTGATAAAAATTTTGAAAAATGCATTAATATGTTGATTTAGTCAACAAACATGTACCAATGCATAGATCCTCTCAGTTCAGTTCAGTTCCGTCCCTCAGTCATGTTGGACTCTTTGTGACCCCATTGAATGCAGCACGCCAGAGCCCCTTGTCTATCACCAAATCCCAGAGTTTACCTAAATTAATGCCCATTGAGTCAGTGATGCCATCCAATCATCTCATCCTCTGTCATCCCCTTCTCCTCCTGCATTCAATCTTTCCCAGCATCAGGGTATTTTCAAATGAGTCAGCTCTTCACATTAGGTGGCCAAAGTATTGGAGTTTCAGCTTCAGCATCAGTACTGCCAATGAATAGTCAGGACTGATTTCCTTTAGGATTGACTGGTTTGATCTCTTTGCTGTCCAAGGGACTCTCAATAGTCTTCTCCAACACCACAGTTCAAAAGCATCAATTCTTCAGTGCTCAGCTTTCTTTGTAGTCCAACTCTCACATCCATACATGACCACTGGAAAAACCATAGCTTTGACTAGACAGACGCTTGTTGGCAAAATAAGATCTCTGCTTTTTAATATACTGTCTAGGTTGGTCATATCTTTCCTACCAAGGAATAAGCATCTTTTAATTTTGTGGCTGCAATCACCATCTGCAGTGATTTTGGAGCCCCCCAAAATAAAGTCAGCCACTGTTTCCACTGTTGCCCCATCTATTTGCCATGAAGTGATGGGACCAGGTGCCATGATCTTAGTTTTCTGAATGTTCAGCTTTAAGCCAACTTTTTCACTCTCCTCTTTCACTTTCATCAAGAGGCTCTTCAGTTCTTCTTCACTTTCTGCCATAAGGGTGGTGACATCTGCATATCTGAGGTTATTGATATTTCTCCCAGCAATCTTGATTCCAGCTTGTGCTTCGTCCAGCCCAGCGTTTCTCATGATGTACTCTGCATATAAGTTAAATAAACAGGGTGACAATATACAGCCTTGACGTACTCCTTTTCCTATTTGGAACCAGTCTGTTGTTCCATGTGCAGTGCTAACTGTTGCCTTCTGACCTGCGTACAGGTTTCTCAAGAGGCAGGTCAGGTGGTCTAGTATTCCCATCTCTTTCAGAATTTTCCACAGTTTATTGTGATCCACACAGTCAAAGGCTTTGGCATAGTCAATAAAGCAGAAATAGATGTTTTCCTGGAGCTATCTTCCTTTTTCGATGATCCAGCGGATGTAGGCAATTTGATCTCTGGTTGCTCTGCCTTTTCTAAATCCAGCTTGAACATCTGGAAGTTCACAGTTCATGTAATGTTGAAGCCTGACTTGAAGAATTTTGAGTTCTTTACTAGTTACTTTACTAGTAATTTTGAGTTATTTTACTAGTTACTTTACTAATAATTTTGAATTACTTTCTAGTGTGTGAGATGAGTGCAACTGTGTGATATTTGAGCATTCTTTGGCATTGCCTTTCTTTGGGATTGGAATGAAAACTGACCTTTCCCAGTCCTGTGACCACTGCTGAGTTTTCCAAATTTGCTGGCATATTGAGTGCAGCACTTTCACAGCATCATCTTTTAGGATTTGAAATAGATCAACTGGAATTCCATCATCTCCACTAGCTTTGTTCGTAGTGATGCTTCCTAAGGTCCACTTGACTTCACATTCCAGGATGTCTGGCTCTAGGTGAGTGATGACACCATCATGATTATCTGGGTCATGAAGATCTTTTTGTACAGTTCTTCTGTGTATTCTTGCCACTTCTTCTTAATATCTTCTGCTTCTCTTTGGTCCCTACCATTCCTGTCCTTTACTGAGCCCATCTTTGCATGAAATGTTCCCTAGGTATCTCTGATTTTCTTGAAGAGATCGCTAGTCTTTCCCATTCTATTGTTTTCCTCTATTTTTTTGCACTGATCACTGAGGAAGGCTTTCTTATCTCTCCTTGCTATTCTTTGGAACTCTGCATTCAGATGCTTATATCTTTCCTTTTCTCCTTTGCTTTTTGCTTCTCTTCTTTTTACAGATATTTGTAAGGCCTACTCAGCCAGACATTTGCTTGTTTGCATCTCATTTTCTTGGGATAATCTTGCTCCCTGTCTCCTATACAATGTCACAAACCTCCGTCCATAGTTCATCAGGCACTTTATCAGATCTAGTCCCTTAAATCTATTTCTCACTTCCACTGTATAATCATTAGGGATTTGATTTAGATCATACCTGAATGTTCTAATGGTTTCCCTACTTTCTTCAATTTCAGTCTGAATTTGACAGAAAAGAGTTCATGATCTGAGCTACAGTCAGCTCCCGGTCTTGTTTTTGCTGACTGTATAGAGCTTCTCCATCTTTGGCTGCAAAGAATATAATCAATCTGATTTCGCTGTTGACCATTGGTGATGTCCATGTGTAGAGTCTTCTCTTGTGTGGTTGGAAGAGGGTGTTGCTATGACCAGTGTGTTCTCTTGGCAAAACTCTATTAGTCTTTGCCCTGCTTCATTCCGTATTCCAAGGCCAAATTTGCCTTTTACTCCAGGTGTTTCTTGACTTCCTACTTTGCATTCCAGTCCCCTATAATGAAAAGGACATCTTCTTTGGGTATTAGTTCTAGGAGGTCTTGTAGGTCTCATAGAACCATTCAACTTCAGCTTCTTCAGCATTACTGGTTGAGGCATAGGCCTAGATTACCATGATATTGAATGGTTTGCCTTGGAAATGAACAGAGATCATTCTGTCGTTTTTTGAGATTGCATCCAAGTACTGCATTTCGGACTCTTTTGTTGTCTAAGATGGCTACTCCATTTCTTCAAAGGAATTCTTGCCCACAAAATTCACCCATTCCAGTCCATTTTAGTTTGCTGATTCCTAAAATATCTATTTTCTCTCTTGCCATATTCTGTTTGACCACTTCCAATTTGCCTTCATTCATGGACCTAACATTTCAGGTTCCTATGCAATATTGCTCTTTACAACATTGGGCCTTGCTTCCATCACCAGTCACAACCACAGCTGTGATTTGTTTTTGCTTTTTGTCCATATCTTTATTCTTTCTGGAGTTATTTCTCCACTGATCTCTAGTAGTATATTGGGCACCTACCACCCTGGGGAGTTCATCTTTAAGTGTCCTATCTTTTTGTCTTTTCATACTTTTCATGGGGTTCTCAAGGCAAGAATACCGAAATGTTTTGCCATTCCTTTCTCCAGTGAACCACATTTGTCAGAACTCTCCACCATGACCTGTCCATCTTCACTGGCTTTACATGGCATGGCTCCTAGTTTCACTGAGTTAGAGAAGGCTGTGGTCCAAGTGATTAGATTGGTTAGTTTTCTGTAATTTTACATAGATCTTCTATGTACTATTTATTTCAAATTACCAAAACATTCTTGTGCCTATTGAATTAAAGAAAATATAAAATGAGAATGTACTTAGTACAGTACTTGGCACATACTTAGAATTCTATTTTTATTATTACCATTAAAATTATATATTCCTTAATAAAATTTATAAAAGGAATAAGGCATACTTTACAGTGATATATGTGATCCTTAACCTCCTTGAAACTTATGGTTTAGTAGGAATGTCAGGTAAACAACAAAGTAGATAAAGATGAATAAATAATGTGATAGATCAAGTATAGGTTTTGTTGAAAATACATTAACAAGAGAAAAATATCCGATGTTGTGGCTATTTTTTTTACTGAAACTTTTATATGTACATAGTTTAAACTCTCTCTCTCTCTCTCTGTATATATATATATATATATATATATATATACACCCAGTTTCTCCATTAGTCAGTCTCTCCCACGAGGAAGCTTCCATAAGCCTCTTATCCTTCTCCATCAGAGGGCAGACAGACTGAAAACCACAGTCACAGAACACTAACCAATCTAATCACATAGACCACAGCCTTGTGTAACTCAATGAAAATATGAGCCATGCCATGTAGGGCCACCAAGACGGACAGGTCATGGTGGAGAGTTCTGACAAAACGTGATCCACTGGAGAAAGGAATGGCAAAACCCTTCAGTATTCTTGCCTTGAGAAACCCATGAACAGTATGAAAAGGCAAAAAGATAGGACACTGAAGGATGAACTGCCCAGGTTGTTGATCAGTGATCAGTGCAAAGAAATAGAGGAAAACAATAGAATGGGAAAGACTAGAGATCTCTTCAAGAAAATTAGAGATACCTAGGGAACACTTCATGCAAAGATGGGCTCAATAAAGGACAGGAATGGTAGGGACCAAAGAGAAGCAGAAGATATTAAGAAGAAGTGGCAAGAATACATAGAAGAACTGTACAAAAAGATCTTCATGACCCAGATAATCATGATGGTGTCATCACTCACCTAGAGCCAGACATCCTGGAATGTGAAGTCAAGTGGACCTTAGGAAGCATCACTACAAACAAAGCTAGTGGAGGTGATGGAATTCCAATTGAGCTATTTCAAATCCTAAAAGATGATGCTGTGAAAGTGCTGCACTCAATATGCCAGCAAATTTGGAAAACTCAGCAGTGGTCACAGGACTGGGAAAGGTCAGTTTTCATTCCAAACCCAAAGAAAGGCAATGCCAAAGAATGCTCAAGCTCTCACACAATTGCACTCATCTCACACACAAGTAAAGTAATGCTCAAAATTCTGTTAGCCAGGCTGCAGCAATACATGAACCGTGAACTTCCAAATGTTCAAGCTGGATTTAGAAAAGGCAGAGCAACCAGAGATCAAATTGCCAACATCTGCTAGATCATCAAAAAAGCAAGAGAGTTCCAGGAAAACATCTATTTCTGCTTTATTGACTATGCCAAAGCCTTTGACTGTGTGGATCACAATAAACTGTGGAAAATTCTGAAAGAGATGAAAATACCAGACCAAATGGCCTGCCTCTTGAGCAATCTGTAGGCAGCTCAGAATGCAAAAGTTAGCACTGGACATGGAACAACAGACTGGTTCCAAATAGGAAAAGGAGTACTTCAAGGCTGTATATTGTCACCCTGCTCATTTAACTTATATGCAGAGTACATCATAAGAAATGCTGGGCTGGAGGAAGCACAAGCTGGAATCAAGATTTCTGGGAGAAATATCAATAACCTCAGATATGCAGATGTCACCACCCTTATGGCAGAAAGTGAAGAAGAACTGAAGAGCCTCTTGATGAAAGTGAAAGAGGAGAGTGAAAAAGTTGGCTTAAAGCTGAACATTCAGAAAACTAAGATCATGGCATGTGGTCCCATCACTTCATGGCAAATAGAAGGGGCAACAGTGGAAACAGTGGCTGACTTTATTTTGGGGGGCTCCAAAATCACTGCAGATGGTGATTGCAGCCACAAAATTAAAAGATGCTTACTCTTTGGCAGGAAAGTTATGACCAACCTAGACAGCATATTAAAAAGCAGAGATGTTACTTTGCCAACAAAGTTCCATATAATCAAGGCTATGGTTTTTCCAGTAGTCATGTATGGATGTGAGAGTTGGACTATAAAGAAAGCTGAGCACCGAAGAATTGATGCTTTTGAACTGTGGTGTTGGAGAAGACTATTGAGAGTCCCTTGGACTGCAAGGAGATCAAACCAGTCAATCCTAAAGGAAATCAGTCCTAAATATTGATTGGCAGTACTGGTGCTGAAGCTGAAACTCCAATACTTTGGCCACCTAATGTGAAGAGCTGACTCATTTGAAAATACCCTGATGCTGGGAAAGATTGAATGCAGGAAGAGAAGCGGATGACAGAGGATGAGATGGTTGGATGGCATCACTGACTCAATGGACACGAGTTTGAGTAAACTCCGGGAGTTGGTGACGGACAGGGAGGACTGGCTTGCTGCAGCCCATGGGGTCGCAAAAAATCAGACACAACTGAGAAATGGAACTGAGCTGAACTGATACATATACATATATTTATATACAGATGCATGCATATATACCTATTTTTAATTGAAAGATGATTTAATCTGAATTCTTCAATTTCTAAATTGTTTCCAATCTTTCCAGAGAGAAAAAGTACTTTCATTTTGAATTAGAGCTGAAAACTGATACCCCTTTGAACAAAATCTGATGCTCTTTGACAGCTATTTTTAAACAACAATTATATTCTCTAAGTAAGCAACTTAAAGAATTAAAGCAACTTAAGTTTTTCACCATTTCACACCCAATGTTAAATAAGTATTTTCTTTTTATATATAGTATTCTATTACTTTATATAGATCATAAGGTAGAGATATAGAGAAATATATATTTAGAGAGAGAATTTAAAGTTAACTTTCCCATGAATGCACAAAAACAACTAAGAGTGTATCCCTAGAGTCACCAGTGATCAATAACTACTTTGCAAAAGAAGTTAAGGTTATCAAAAATGAATCTTTAAATTGCAGTCACAACTTAAAAGGACGTTCCTCAGTTTTCTGAGTGAAGATGTTTAACTGCAAGTTCATGACTCTCAAGGGTTCTGTTACTGAGCAGAGTGAGAAATAGGGGTGGTGTCTATAAATTTTGTGACAACTTTTGCTTTCTATCCACTTTATGTATCTTTTTTGGAGAGCGGATCTATACTTTTAATCTGTTTCTCAAATAGACCCTAAAATGGCAAGAAGCCCTATTCTCAAGGGTGTGGCAAGTCAACTCGAACCTATAAGAAAGGGACCGAGTGACAAGAGAATAGCTGCATGCAGCTTCTTCTGGTTAGAACTAGATGACTAGTGGGGAGCCCCTGTTCTAATTTTCTTTCGAAACTCCACAAGATTGATAATGAGTCATTTTTCAGTGTGCTACAAGCAGCCATAAAGTCCCTATGACAATTTTCTTAAAGGTTAGCTGGTTGATTTGTGACTTGGAAAGCTTTTTCTTCCAGCATGTGATTTTCTCAAAAGGAGTTTATGGGGAAAGATCATGAGGAGAAAGGAGGGTCTTTATGACATGACAAGTAGTCTGTGTGGCTTTCCCGATGTGTAGAGGATGGATGAGGGCAGACATCATGTTATACCCTAGAAACCTGATATCCTGAGGATAACTGAGCTTGCAAGGACACTCAGCCTTAGTGGAGTGTCACCTTTATATTTTCAGACTTGGAGCCATTTTTCCTGGGTTCAAATCCTGGCCCTCTCACTTAGATGTTCTGTAACTCAGGACAGCTTTCTTAGTCCTCCCTGCCTCATTTGTAAAATAGGGATGGTAGTAATGTTACCTACTCTTTGTTAAGTACTTAGAACAGTGTCTTGTGGTAGTAAAACACCATTTAAAAAATAAAATCAAGTTCTTAAAAGTCTATGTTGATAAATAGGTAATATCTAAATTGCTGGAATTTGCTAACTAAACTCAATACTCTGTAATAAAGGAAAGGCATCTGAAAAATATATATCTGAATATATCTATTTAGATGAGAAGAAAGTGACCCCAGGTCCCAACTGTATGGTCCTGGCCACTAGAACAGTTGTTCTAAAGACACGTTTGAGAGACGTCACTCAAACATTTGTGCACTGGTATTTTAGTTCAAATTGTTGGGGTTTCTGACAGATTTGCAGGAAGGAATAGGAAAGTGCTAGAGAAAGAAAAGGCATTAATGATAAGAATATTGGCTCTGGGGAGCTTATCAACATCAGCAAGTTGTCTGAATTCTGCTTCAGCTGAAAAAAAAAAAGTGGACATTTCAAACGTGTATTGCTTTAAGACTATTTTGAGATTATGGATCTACTAGGGGTGGTAATATAATCTGAAAACAACTCAAGAAAGAGTCTTTATATATTCTTTAAATTCAGAAGAAACACTTTCCTCCTAAGCATCAAGATATAAAAATAAACAGGGACACCATGTTTTATTCTTTCATCTTAAACCTCTTAAATTAAAAAATACATATATCACCTCTAAATCTCTTAATCTAACTTAAGCCAAAATATACCCAGACATTTTTCAGCAAAATTTTCTAATTAATCTGTGTAAGTGAAAGTTATCAAAATTTTTCTGCATATTGTCATGCAGTTCTTGTCTCAGTGCTGAGCTGCTACAACTATGATTCACAGTTGTAATCACTCACCATACTGGATACTTGTAGTTGCTAAAGATTTTACATTAAAGTGTTCCCAGTGGATAGTAAAGTAATATCACAGATTCCACTGAAACTCATTCTCAATAAGGTCTATCACTGGAGTGAATTTTCTAAATAAATCAAGTCCCCAAATGTCACTATTGATGTAATTGATTCTGCAAATACTGTCTGCATATATAAAAGGTATCTTCCTAATTTATTTTGTCTCTGTGTACATGATAAGACAATGATATATGAAGTAGTGTTTCCCAAATTTGGCTCATCTTGAGAATTACATGGGTACGTAATCTATGGTGGGCTCTTAACTCTTTACTTTAAATAAATGTCCCAAGTGATTTGAGCATGAAGGAAACATATCAATGTAAAATAACATGCAAAATGGTTCAGACTTGCTGTTCTATGTTAGAAATTTTAAGTTCTACATTAAATGTAGACAAAATGTTCTTACAAAATGTTCTAATGTTAGAACATTTAAGGGAGGGTGGACAGTTTTTTGAGACTTAGAATTATTCTTTTCTGGGCTTTAAACACAATGCTTTTTATAAATCAGAGGAATTAGTGACAGGAAGTATAAATAAAATTAGAAGACTAGAGGATGCAGAGTTTACAAACCACTTCTATTTAACAAAGCTGACGTGTATTACATGATGAAAACAAAAGCATAATTGCTAAAAAATTATAGCTTTAATTCAAATCTCAAAACAATAATCATGTACATTTATTTGAAATCTCAACATTTTTAGAGAATTGTGTGCGATTGATAACACAAGAGAGAAATTGTATATTTGTTCAAATAATGGAAACTCATAAGAAACACAGAGACTAACACAGCTTTAAATACTAGCTGGGATTCTTCTATTGTAGCCAGACAGTTAGACACATCAGTTGATTGGAATTGGGAAAGAACATGAGATGAAATAAAACTCTTCTTATTTTTTTAATTTAGAGGTAAGAAGATATATTATGAACCTACAATTTGACTCCCAAATAGACCACAGTTCTTTACTGATAATAAAAATCAGTGATTAAGAAGCTACCCATACCTGAACTGCAATGGGTTCAGGTATTGCAGTTCAATACAATGGTACCCTTTGCGTGCCTGTACGTGTTGAGTCACATCATTTCCAATTCTTTTTGACCCCATGAACTATAGCCTTTCAGGCTCCTCTGTCCATGGGATTTTCACAGCAAAAATACTTGAGTGGGTTGTCATTTCCTCCTCCAGAGCATATTCTTGACCCAGGGATTGAACCTGTGTCTCTTGTGGCTCCTGCATTGCAGGAAGCCACACACTTAGGGCTTCTCACATACTTGGGAAGCCCTTAACATACTTAACAGTCTTAAAAATAAATACTATGGTCACGTAGATATCAATAAGTCAAAGTGCACTAAAAGCATGTAAGAAAATGAAGAAGATAATTTCAAACCATCTTGCCTGTCAAACAGATGGGTCTGACTGACACAAATCAATGGTCTTTCCCTACAGCAAATTGCTTCACCACATCCGGTCCCATCATTTCATGGGAAATAGATGGGGAAACAGTGGAAACAGTGTCAGACTTTATTTTTCTGGGCTTCAAAATCACTGCAGATGGTGACTGCAGCCATGAAATTAAAAGACGCTTACTCCTTGGAAGGAAAGTTATGACCAACCTAGATAGCATTTTCAAAAGCAGAGACATTACTTTGCCAACAAAGGTTCTTCTAGTCAAGGCTATGGTTTTTCCTGTGGTCATGTATGGATGTGAGAGTTGGACTGTGAAGAAGGCTGAACGCTGAAGAATTGATGCTTTTGAACTGTGGTGTTGGAGAAGACTCTTGAGAGTCCCTTGGACTGCAAGGAGATCCAACCAGTCCATTCTGAAGGAGATCAGCCCTGGGATTTCTTTGGAAGGAATGATGCTAAAGCTGAAACTCCAGTACTTTGGCCACCTCATACGAAGAGTTGACTCATTGGAAAAGACTCTGATGCTGGGAGGCATTGGGGGCAAGAGGAGAAGGGGATGACAGAGGATGAGATGGCTGGATGGCATCACTGACTCGATGGACATGAGTCTGAGTGAACTCCGGGTGTTGGTGATGGACAGGGAGGCCTGGCATGCTGCGATTCATAGGGTCGCAAAGAGTCGGACACGACTGAACGACTGATCTGATCTGATCTGATCTGATGGATCAAACTTTACTTTACTTCTCTTTTCTTTTCGTTTTAAACTACTGGAAAATAAGTAACAAAAATCCGATCATGATTTAACTTATTGATATGAAATGCTAGAAGAAAAAATAATGTCTTTATTACAGATAACTATAAATTATATAATTGAATAAATGAAACTATTCCACTGCACATCATTTTAAAATAAGAACTCTAGAAATTAATATCAGAAAGAACATTAAAATTCCTATGGAAACAAATCTACATAATCTACTTTGTTGGATGACAGAAATTTTAAAAGATAAAGTCTACAGATTAATCTCTTTTAAAGTATGGGAGTCTTTAACAACTAATATTTATTTGTATTGGAATGCTTGCTATTTTTTGACTGAAAAACTATTTATATGCAGGTAACAGGAAGAAAAAGAAACACTATGAGACATGGGAAATATACCAAACTCTTAATCAGACCTTTTTGGATACACCCAGAATTGACTGTGTGTTTGTAGTGATATAGCTAAAAAAGTACTCTGAATATTGTCAAGGAGAAACAAATGGAACATTATAACAATCAATAGGCTATGATTATCCCTGAAAATATAGAATTTTCCTCTTTAGTAAAACTCAGACCTCTCAGTCACTCTTGCTGTTCCATTAGAGTGTTTCTCAGTTACCAATTTAGCATTATAAAACTCAGAATGAGACTGATTGTAACAATATTCAAATTCCCAGAAATGGTATAAATTCATGTCTGTAGTTATAGCAAAATTTCTAAAGCTATTGATACACATTGAGAGCTTATATTCTTTCACAGATACTATAACATATTCTGAGCAAATAAGTTCATCTGTTTCCATTTCTGTAATGTTCATCATCTAGTCCAGGAAGAGCCTCTTTGATTGCCATGATTTTAGTGGAAGTTTCTGTGTTAAAGGATTATCCAGATTAATCCTTTTTTTTTTTTTTTTTCCCATTCCTGTTCCTCAAAACAGGATGAACTAAAGATGCTATTTTAGCCTTTCCAGGCCATTACATATGGTCAAAGGGTTTATTCTCCTCCCTAATGTCCTAGTCTTATCCTATTTGAAGATCTAATCTACTCCCCAAGGTTTTTCTCCAGCTTCTTCTCATAAATTCTATCACCACAACATAACCAGTTGTCTGTAATGAGATATTCTTTTATTTAGGGCAGCAAGAATGAAAGGGTTGGGGAAAGGGGAGTTAGAAAAGGAACATCTATACTTGTCTGTACATGACTTTATTAACAAGTTGATTCCACATTTTGGATATTTTGTCAACAGACTATGACTCATAGCCTCAGCATTATTTCAAAACATGCCTGGTTTCCCAAGGAGCATATCCCTGCCAAATTAATTTACAAAAAACAAGTTCCAACCTACTTACTTCTTCAACATAATCCTAATATAATTCCCAATTACAGCTTTATTTATTCATAACTTTTTCTAATAAGTACAAGCTACCTTTGCATACTTTAGCTAACTGCCACATTTTTTTTTTTTTTTTTGAGGGTTAAAATACATTAGACAGAGCCTGGCAATCAATTTTCCCTTACATACCTGGAAAAACACACACAAACTCATACACCTATGCCACTAGATTTTTTACTCCATGATTTTTGTGCTCACGTGAGACTGAGTATCAAGAAGTTGTGGTTTTAGTCCGGGTCTGAGCACTAATTGTGTGACTGTGGACAAACACAGACCAGATTACTATGAAACCAATGGATGTCAAGCTTCCACACCCAACACGTGTATAGGCTTCTTTCACGTGACTACCAGAGACCTCAGCAATGTGGTCACATGATTGTATGTCTTTGTAAAATTTGCAGAAGTAGGTATTTTAACCATAAATGGTTAAGATTCCTTTCTTCACCATAAATGGTTAAGATTTCTTTCCACTCTAAATTTCCTTCTGTGAGACATTGCCACCTTCCACAACCAGGTGGCATTCTGATTGTCTTTGACAGCTTTTATTTTTGACTGCACAGAGTCTTGCTGTGTGCAGGATTTCTCAAGTTTCAGTGGGCAGGCTTCTCATTGAAGTGACTTTCCTTGTTGCGGAGCACAAGGTCTAGGGCAGAGGGGCTCAGCACTGGTGGGCTTATGGGCTTAGTTGCCCCATGGCCTGTGAATTTTCCCAGACCAGGGACTGAACCCATGTTCCCTGAATTGGCAGGTAGATTCTTAACCAATGGACCACCAAGGAAGTCCTGGATTTTTAAGAATGGAAAAAAACACTTTAGGCAAAAAAAAAGGATTTCAGTTGATTTATATTTTTAACTGCTTATTGTAAGAAAGGAGTGAAGCACAGTTCATTTCAGTTCAGTCGCTCAGTCATGTCTGACTCTTTGCGACCCCATGAACCGCAGCATGCCAGCCCTCCCTGTCAATCACCAACTCCCGGGGTCCACCGAAACCCACGTCCATTGAGTCGGTGATGCCATCCAGCCATCCTATCCTCTGTTCTCCCCTTCTCCTCCTGCCCTCAATCTTTCCCAGCATCAGACTCTTTTCCAAAGAGTCAGCTCTTAGCATCTGATGGCCAAAGTATTGGAGTTTCAGTTTCAACATCAGTCCTTCCAATGAACACCCACGACTGATCTCCTTTAAGATGGACTGGTTGGATCTCCTTGCAGCCCAAGGGACTCTCAGGAGTCTTCTCCAACATCACAGTTCAAAAGCATCAATTCTTCGGCTCTCAGCTTTCTTTATAGTCCAACTCTCACATCTATACATGACCACTGGAAAAACCAGAGCCTTGACCAGATGGACCTTTGTTGACAAAGTAATGTCTCTGCTTTTCAATATGCTGTCTAGGTTGGTCATAACTTTGTTTCCAAGGAGTAAGCATCTTTTAATATCATGGCTGCAATCACCATCTGCAGTGATTTTGGAGCCCAGAAAAATAAAGTCAGCCACTGTTTCCAGTGTTTCCCCATCTATTTGCCATGAAGTGATGGGACCAGGTGCCATGATCTTAGTTTTCTGAATGTTGAGCTTTAAGCCAACTTTTGCACTCTCCTCTTTCACTTTCATCAAGAGGCTCTTTAGTTCTTCTTCACTTTCTGCCATAAGGGTGGTGTCATCTGCATATCTGAGGTTATTGATACTTCTCCCAGCAATCTTGATTCCAGTTTGTGCTTTGTCCAGCCCAGTGTTTCTCATGATGTACTCTGCATATAAGTTAAATAAGCAGGGGGACAATATACAGCCTTGACGTACTCCTTTTCCTATTTGGAACCAGTCTGTTGTTCCATGTCCAGTTCTAACTGTTGCTTCCTGACCTGTGTACAGGTTTAGTGCTTAGTGGGACTGAAAGAAAGAGATTTCATGGAGAGATCTGTTAAGTTCTAGCTTAAGCAGCTCAGTAGATAGTGGTACCATTTACTAATAAAGTAGAAATAAGAATCAGAGAAAGAGTACGGATTAAGAGACTGATTTTTATAGATTCCCACAAAACCTCCCAACAAAAATGCCAAGTAGACAGTGAATACATGAGTCTGGAAATAAAAACAGAGCCTGGGTTGGAGAAACGCAGTGAGAAAGCCATTGGAGATACTGTTGGAAAAACTTGGTTTCAGATTCCAACAAATACATTTACCAGTGATGTAACTTTAGATTAGTATCTTAATATTGCTCTGTTTTCATTCCACCTTTTAATAAGTGGGACTAGTAGTTGATATTAATAATTAATTTTCTGGAAAATAGCATATAGAAAAATGCATCCAGTAAATGGTGCCTTAGTATGAATGACTGCATCTTGTGTTTAATGACTTCCTTAGAATTCTAATAAGTGTAAGTGGTAAAAGAGCATAGCAAAATTAGCCATCTAAAAGAGAGAAAAGGTGCCAAATCCCCAGATGCAGAGTTTTATAAATGGGAACCTTAAGACTAACTCATTTTGTGTGTCCAGTCACTCAGTTGTGTCTTTAAGGGTCACTCTTGGCGACCCTTTGGACTGTAGCCTGCTGGGCTCCTCTGTCCATGGGATTTTTCAGACAAGAATGCCAGAGTGGGTTGCCATTTCCTTCTCCAGGGTATCTTCCCAACCCATCTGAATCAGCAACTGGTGTTGCTGCTTGTCCTGCCAGGAAAGACCTGTCTAAGTTCATTTCAATATGAATCAAACTTGAGGGTATAATTTGGGCATTGTTTCCTAATGGAACTAGACTGAGCTTGTAAGGCAGTTGAGGAGAGTGTGTGGTTTGATTTTCATTTATTCACAGCAATTTCATGTTATAGCTTCCTGGAGCCAAAGTAAACACTGAAGAGGGAATTTCCAGTTTTCTACTTATTAGCAAAGGCTGTCTGGGGTTAATTGTAGCACAATTGTGTCAGCCACTTCAAATCCTTTGCCAAAATTGAAAAAAGAGAGAAGAGTAGATGAAAGGTAAATTTTAAGAATCAGTGGTGTTCGGTAAGAATCTGGAGAAAGGATGGAGACAGGGATTGAGCAATAGGCCAATGTATATTAAACTATGAACAAGGCTTTTCTATTTTAGAAAGTTTAATTCCAATCAAGATTTAACAACTTTTGCTTCTTTTTCTTTTCTTAAAGTTTCTCCACATTTTCAAACTTCCCTTTAATAAAAACATACATCCTTTTCAATGGCATATTTGGAAAAGTATACAAAATAAAACCTGGGGACTTTATTTTTATAAGCTACATATCAGAGACCTCCTTTCTTTTCTTAGCTCTGTCATCTTTTTCTTGGTTATAGCTACCTTTCTGAATAATGAGCAGGTGGGACTGGTATGTAAGGAAATTCCCAGCTCTGATATTTTGTGATTTGATTCATCTCTTATGTTAATAAAGCAGGAAGCACCTGGTAACAGCATATGCCTTCACCATCAATTGTTTGATCTCTTTGCTTCAAAATGAGGTGAGAAGGGAAGAGTGAGGAAGGAAAAATAGACTGCACATGGTAGGGCATCTTAATCTTTTCACTGCAGTGTCTTTTTTTTTTTTTCAGCTGTGGGTGTATTCATGGATGTATTTTGCATATTTTCAATCTAATAATTTTGAGGAGGGGAAATTTGAGTGATTTTAATGTATCTGAAGATTAAGAAACAGAGAAAATTTGTTTTATTATTTAACATAGTTTCCTAGTGGGAGGGTGGAGGCAACCCTCAATCTACAACTCAAAGATATATTAAAAAACCAGTAAAAATTTAGTTTCAAAGATTAAATGTTATCACCATAGTGATAGTGTAAATAAAATTTATATCAGTTTTTGTACAATTTATTCTCAGTGTTTTTAGACAACAGTGTACAAGAAGGGTTTGTTAAAAATTCTGGAGTATTTGAATGAAGTATATGAAAATATGACATAATTTACTCTTTATTATTCATTAAACAGTTCTTTGTTTCCATTTTGTTTTCTTTTTTTCTCTTTTCTTAATTATTGAAGAGGAAAGTAATTAATTCTATAGTAATTTGGAGCAGGGAACATTTAAAGAAGAAGCATCTCTCTGTTGTCACCTCATCATTTAATTTCTGACTGAGGGATCTGGACAAGTCTATATATATACACATACATATACATCTGTATATATATATATATATACACACACACACATCTAGAGACAGAAAGGTGGCCCAAAAGTGATGCATGAAAGTTCTGGAGAAAAAGTTTTCTTACTTCTTTAGGGGATACTGCAATTTTCCATAAACTTTACAGTGGAAAGAATGAGGAAGTAAGATATCAGACTCATAGAATTTTGATGCAGGTGATTCTAAGATTTTGTTAAAGTGGAAAAACATCGATTGATTTTTACCTTGATCTTCACCTCAGCAAAAATCAATGTTTGTTTATTATAATCTCTGTAAGCTCTATTCATCTCCAGCTAATAATATTTTTTATGTTAACGTTATTTTGAGTTCTGAAAAGAAGCTAACAAATTATCATTTAAGGTTATATGCATATTATAATTAACTCAGCTAAGTGTTATTTCAAACATTTAGTACAATGTGAAATCATTACCAATCCAAATAAGTTATAAGCTTCTTTATAAGAAACCCATGTTCTGTCCTTTTGCCCTTCTTCCTCTTAGTACTGTTTCTCTCCTTTGTCTGAATATATTTCCAATGTGGCATCAAGTTCTGGATCTATAAAATAGAGGTCATGTTTTTCCCAAAAGAGAACTGTGAAACTGTGACTAACCACAAAAATCACTTGTAGGCTTTTTAACACCATGATTTTGTCAACTCACTGATTTTAGTTCTCTTTCATATGAGCAGGAAATTCAGAAAGATTCTACATACAAATGCAATAACATTTTTTTTAGAAAATGGCCCAGTATAATATAAAAGGTAATAAAGGCAAGATCTTGACCAGTAGGCTCTCTAAAAATGTGGTCATAAGTTTATGGTAGCCCATCAGCCTGATATCCATATTCATCTTAGCTTCTGACCTGAATGTATAATAAGAAAGGGAACAAGAAGAAGAGAAAACTCATTAGGCATTTTAAAAATTATTTTTTATTGGAGTATAGTTGATTTACAGTGTCGTGTTAGTTTCTGCTGTACAGCAAAGTGAATCAGTTATTCTTATACGTATATCTACTCTTCTAGATTCTATTCCCATATAGGTCATTACAGAGCATATTTTAAAATGTATGCTGCTTGTGTGTTTTAAAGGGTTAGAGGGTTAAGGGGGAGTGATGGTAGGTATCAAATCCTTACAAGGCAGGCATTTCTAGTCTAAGGTCAGGCTGAAACTCATCAAATGGTACCATATGATTGTTCGCCTCTCATGAGACAGAAAAGTAGATCGGCCAATGCTAACATGAACCAAATCACAGACAAGGTGACTTATTTGGAGGAGAAATATCAGAAATTTGAAGGTAAAGAAGCTCAACAGTAAGCAAGGTGGGGTCTGAAAGGGAAATTATTGTCACATGATCGAGAACATGAATGATGTATGTTAAGATCTGTCCCCAAGTATAGTTTCTCTTTAAAATGAGGACAGCAATTTGGTATTCTTCATTGACTTAAAATTTCTAACTGTTGTCATTATTCAGTCACTAAATCGTGTCCAGTTCTTTGTGACCCCATGGACTGCCACACACCAGGCTTCCCTGTCCTTCACTATTTCCCAGGGTTTGTCCAAAGTCATGTCCATTGAATCAGTGGTGCTATCTAACCATCTCATCCTTTGCTGCCCTTGTCTCAATGTTTTGCTTTATCCTGAGCTATCATGCTTAGCACTTTTTCTCCTGTCATCGTGTTTCTAAGTAGCCTGCACAATGGTGGCAAAAAAGGCCCATTTCCTTAAACACAGGTTGACTTGTCCCTTTTTCAGCTCTAAGATTTTTCTTTCTCTTATCAATAGTCAATTCTTGATGGATCCATTTGACTGCAAAATTGTTGCCTATATCTGCTTTCACAACATTCTACATTTTCCCTTTATTTCTCAAAATGTTACCTCACTCCAATGGGCAAGTAACACTTTTTAGAATGTGTTTCAACTTCTACGCTGGATTTTTAATTTCCCTATTCTATTCCAAATGCGCTCTTTAGTCTTATCATGACTTCTATCATATATAAGTTGCTTACTTCTCATGTACAATCTCACATGCAGCATCAAACTAACCATATTACTCCATTTATGGAACCTATCATCAATGGTCAATCTAGAATGCCCTTTTGTTTTATTTAATTTATAACTTTCTTCATCCTTTTCCTATTTTCAGTCTCCTTCCTCTCCCCTATGGCCAGCTAAATTAAATGTGATACATACCTTCATATGTGTGTGTATCCTTGTGTTGGAGGAGTATGTAATTTCCTCAGCTCTGTGTTGTTATGACAAAAATTTGAAGTGACAGACCAGCGTTACAGCCCTCAGGCGGGTCAGCATTGCAGCCCTCAGACAGACCAGTGTCACAGCTCTTGGATGGATCAGTGTTACAGCTCCGTGTTACAGCTCAGTTTTATTTAGAAAATAAAGGAAAATACATCCTTGAGGCATGAGGGCATGATGACCCAAAAAATGCAGAGAAGAGAGACAGAGACCTCTGGCCCTTTGGCTCCTCTTTTTATATGTTTTTTTCTCCTCCCCCTGGGCCTGCCGTATGTGAATTGGGCTAGCCAGGTACGCTATTTGTTCTACCTGAGGTCCTCACTCTGGTCCTCGGACCTTCCTTTGCTCTATTTTCATGGGCTTTTCCCTTCCTTGTCTTTTAGCCACCGCCATTCTGGACTCCTTTTTCCTATTCTAACTACCTTACATCCCTGCCTCAAGAGATGGGAGGCCCAATTATTTGGGAATAGGGGCATCGAGATCTCTCTGGCTACTTCCTGCTGAACTGGGACAGTGAGGGGCATTGGGCCTCCCCCTCTTGCTAGTCTCAGGCCTCAGAGTCCTTATAGTGGTGTCCATCTAAGGGTGAGTGATATTTTCTGTGGTCAGCTGTAGTTTTGTATATCCTTGTTGAACTGGCACTGCATGTTGTAGCTTGTTGACCTGGGCAGAGACAGAATGGGTTAAACAATTGATAACACATGGAGCAACCATAAGCAGCATCAATATCGTATAACAAGGACTAGTAGGGGCATTAGCCAACTCCAAATTTCCATTACCAGGATGGCTAAAGTCCCTCCTTGTTTGGGGATCAGAAGATCTATCTCGTGTCTGTTTCAGAGTACAACCCCTGCCAAGCTGTGTTGGCTCTCTAGAGCTGTCCTGAGAAAGGGAAAGGCTACCCACTCTGTTATTGCAAGTAGGGGGGTTGGGGTTTGGAGGTTCCCACAGCATAATCTAAGCTCTCCTGATTGCTACCACCATTGTAGAAGCCCCTTTGTAGACACATGTGAGAAAATTTGGGGGCTATGTATCCAGAGATAGGAATATTGGGACATAGGGTGTATGCAGTTTAAATCCAAGTATTGCTGGAGTGCTCTAGAGTAAGATTAAGCTCATCTGGTTTCTCCACATCCCCACTAATAATTATC
This sequence comes from Bos taurus, assembly GCF_002263795.3. Classification (NCBI taxonomy): domain Eukaryota; kingdom Metazoa; phylum Chordata; class Mammalia; order Artiodactyla; family Bovidae; genus Bos; species Bos taurus. Next base: position 25,363,751 of record NC_037328.1, on the reverse strand, counting down.
ACTATTCAACTTTCTACTTTCTGCCAATCAGATGGTTGTAAAGTGGTAAATTATTTTACTTTAATTTGCATTTCTCTGATTATAAATAAGCTTGAGCATCTCTTCATATACTTGATAGCTATTTGTGTTTAACTATCTGTTTATCATCTGTTCATATCATTTTTTCCATATTAGCTTCTTCTCACAGAATGTATATTTAATATGGTATAGTATATTTACTCATGCAATGCATATAGCTTATTTTAATATATATTCTCTTTTCCTAAAAAGAGAAAGGTCTATTTCCAGAAGCTTTTCTTTGCAAGGTCTCTCATAATTATTTCTTGTCAAATTCAAAGGACTTTCCTCACACACACTCATACCGGGTAGCACTGTAAAATCTGGGTTTGCTGACCCCCCAGTATTGCTTAGAATGTTTTTTTCAAGTCCTTTGTGCATTCTGCATTCTTTATTCTGTTCTTATTATGAATTCTCTGGTCTTTTCATGACTCTGTTCAAAGTTCTCTGTTCAATCTATCCCTTTCCTACAAGAACTCATGGATCCAACTATTTCCTACATACCCATAATAATGAATCAATCAAATCTTCCACCTTATGTCTTGCTGTTAAGCCTGCAAATCTAACTACATAGACAATATCTCCATCTGATTATCTTATCATCACCCCAAACTTAGCCTGTTAAGATGGCAATAAAAATGTCACCAAGAAAAATATGTCACCTTCATATATAAGCTATTTATTTTGGCTGTGAATCATCACAGCTGTCAAGATGGAAACCTTGAAGTTACCTTTGATATTTAATTCTCTTTTATCTGCTAGGCTAGGTGACTTATTTGGATTTTCTCTATTCCAAATGTGTTTTGGTTTTTCCCCCTTTTCTCTGTTATCCTGGTCCCTTATCTATTGCTGCCTCCCTACCTGGAAGTTTACCACTTCAGACCCAGAGCAGTTGAAAACCCACTGACTAGTCTCTGTGATTAGGCTTTTATCATATAGATTTTATTTTATCATATAGATTCCACGTTTTTTTAATTATATTTTTGTTCCTTTATATTTTTCCAAACATTGTTTTACTTTTTTCTAATAGCATACATAATAAGCAGTGATATCTCTGCTCTTAGAATAAATCATATAGAATTATGTGGCATAAAAGATAGCATTCTACTTTCACATTTACTTACTCAAATTAGCTTATCTTTTTTCCCCAAAGATAACTACTGTTAAATATTTGATGTTTCCAAATACTTATAAGGTTCTTTTACCCATTTGTAGGTGCTGGTGGCTCAGATAGAAAAAGAGTTTGTTTGCAATGTGGGAGACCTGGGTTTGATCCCTGGGTTGGGAAGATCCCCTGGAGAAGAGAATGGCAACTCACTCCAGTATTCTTGCCTGGAGAATCCCATGAACAGAGGAGCCTGGTGGGTAACAGTCCATGGGGCCTCAAAGAGTTGGACACGACTGAGCAACCAACTTTGTTTTTATGCATACATATAGGGCTTCCCTGGTGGCTCAGTGGTAATGAATCCACCTATTAATGCCGAAGTCACAAGTTTAATCCCTGGGTCAGGAAGATCACCTAGAGAAGGAAATGGCAACCCACTCCAGTATTCTTCCTGGGAAATCCCACGGACAGGGGAAACTGGCAGGCTACAGTCCACAGGATCACAAAACAGTTAGACTTAGCGAATAAACAACAATGCATACATATAGATCATTCCCTTTTTTATTACTTATGAGTGGGCTGATACTTTTTCTTTGTATATAAATGCTTAATCTTCTATGTCAACAGATACGATTGAAACTCAGTTAGTTTCTGTCTAGAGTGGATGGTGAGTGGAGGAGAGGGTGCTTGGTGGCCAGAGACCTGTAAGACACTTTTACAATAATCCGCTTGAAAAGTCATGTTTGCTCTTGGCAAATGTGAACTAAAATAGAAGAACTAAACATCTGTAAGGATGATTTAGGAAACAGAATTACCAGGACTTGGCCGTCATGTATTTGTGAGACGTGTGGTAGATGATGGATACTGCTTTTAGGTTTCCAGTGTGACAGCCCAGAGTGTAAGTGGCAGCAATAACTGAGACATGGAATCCAGGAAGCAAAGCAGCCTGACAGTGGAAGGGATATTGATTTGGGGAATTTGAACAAGTGATTTGATTTCTTTAGACTTTACCTTGTGAGGAATGATAAGTTCAGAATTCAGGATCTCCCTAAAATTCTGGGAATTTGATAACAGGAGAAACTTTGCACTCAAGATTGGCATACTTTTTTATTACTCACCATAGAGGCCCTGGTGTGCTGCAATTCATGGGGCCACAAAGAGTCAGACACGACTGAGCAACTGAACTGAACTGAATACACTAGTGAAATTCTGGTATTCATTGTATTATGGCAATATTATACTAGTGTCCTATAATTTTACTGTTTATAGAAACTCAGGCTATACCCGATAACTTTGTACTGAGTGTACATCTTTGGTTGTAGAGTAGATTTGGAGTTTGTTTCGTTTATATACGGTTCTGAGATATTTTAGGGCCTTCCAGGTACAAAATCTGTGGGCTATACCAATGATGCCAAGTGGAACCACAAACGACGAGTAGCTTGTATTCCAGGAAGTGTGAGCAAGACTGTCCATGTGCTAATGCTTTCCCTGAAGAGGATCATCATAGTGCTGGTTAACTTCTTGTTTAAGACCAGAAGTTGAAGAGAACAATAATCCTAGGCAGTAGCTGGGATAAAGCATCCATCTCCTAGTCCTTTAATATTCATAAGAAGAAAACACAAGTGGCTTCTCTCTACCTCTATAATGACTTCTTTTTTTCTTGTTCTGACCTTTGTCATATCGTAGAAGAAGCCTGTCCCCCACCCCCTCCCCCAAACAGGACTCCAGAAATAATTTTGACATAACAGATGAATTCTCTGAAATGAGAATCACTATTAGGAGGTCCTGAGCCCACTGATATAAAATCTGTTCTCCAGAATGAGCTTCATTAATTAGTAGAACTATACTTTTATGTCACTTAATTTACACTTTCACTTGCCTAGAACTTGGCCCTACTTATTACTAAACACCTCAAACCCAACCACAACTACTTACCTATTCAAGTCTACCATTACAGCATGAACACAGCCACAGACAATATAATCAATTAATCATGGCTATGTTCCAAAAACTCCTCTTTTTATGAAAACTAATCTTTGAATTTCATATAATTTTATATCACTAGATACATATTTTTCTTTTTAAAAGCTATTTTAGAAGAAATAAAAATGTTTTGCTTGAGAGGGCCAGTTTAGGCCTATAAAGGATAGTTTGAGGAATTCACTTATAATGTCCAATATAATACTTTTCTTATTATCTTTCTCAAGAATTCTTAAAAGCTTCATTCTGACTCTTTATTTAAGCCCTTAATTTTATTAGTTTCTAAGTACTCTTTTGGAGAAGGCAATGGCACCCCACTCCAGTACTCTTGCCTGGAAAATCCCATGGACGGGGGAGCCTGGTAGGCTGCAGTCCATAGGGTCACTAAGAGTCAGACACGACTGAGCGACTTCACTTTCCCGTTTCACTTTCATGCATTGGAGAAGGAAATGGCAACCCGCTCCACTGTTCTTGCCTGGAGAATCCCAGGGATGGGGCAGCCTGGTGGGCTGCCATCTATGGGGTCACACAGAGTTGGACACGACTGGAGCGACTTAGCAGCAAAGTACTCTTTAACTTCTCTTTCCAAACCTACTCAATAACTAAAGGCATATTTTCCCATTATAGTTTCTAGCAGCTGATTGTTAATAAATATTTGATTTTAGAAAACCAATAATTAAATTAAAAAATAAGATCGGCTCCCACTTTAGAAACTTGTTTCTTCAGAGTGTTTCCTTACTTTTCTTTCTCTTAATTTAAATATTACCTGTTCCAAAACTTCTTTATCAACTACTTTTATCCCATAAAGTTCCTAATTTATGCTGAGAAATATATTTTGGAGGAATAGAAATTGAGAAAGTTTTCCAGTTTCCATATGGTATTGTGGTTTTGATAGAGGAGAGAGGAGGAATAAATGCAAAGTGAGTTCCAAAAGAAGCCTTGACATTTAGGAATTTATTCTTTTTCAGGTCTTATCTTGTCCTGTTTGTTTATTCAGGAAGATAGCTGCAAAGGCAGTGGTTTAACACTTTTCTGTGGACAGAGCAGGAAAAGCATGGGAGATACCATTTATCTGGACTATTGACTAAGCATATATTTCTACCACAGAAATTCAACCCAGTTTAGATTTTGGCCAGCCAGTTCAGAGGAGGCCAGGGGATACTATAGTTAAAAAGAAAACAGACTTTAGAAGAGAAAAGGGAGACATGCCTGTTAATTCATTCTTCCTGATAGCCTCTGGCAAACTAGTCCTTCACTTAAGCTCTCTTTTGTCTGTGAAAGACAAAGTATGTTCTGTATGGTAATGGTTTTCTATAGTTGTTAAAAGGAAAAATGCATTGTAGTGAAAGGGGGAAATTTTAACAGAATGCTTATTTTTCTCTGCATCCCTCTTGGGCAACTAGGAAGCTTGGTGATATTGTTAATACTGTAGATGAATCATGACTGCAGTCATACTTGTCATCTCAAAGATGAAAATATTGTTCTGAGGAGAAGATTACTTTGTGAAAATATTTTTGATGGCTTTGTTTTTTGTAAAGTAAGAAATTTTGTTTTACATCTCTAGATAATTATTGCACAATTACCCTCCAAAATTGTACATCTTTTTTCCATCACCTGTATACCAAAATAACACAAAACTTTCTTTAAGGAGCATTTAAAAACACCACTATCATTTTTGCTCATCTCAGCTTGCTCTCCCTCACTCCTCCACCTCAATTTTAAGTTGAACTGCTATGTTCAATATTGTATCATTTCCATCACCATTTTTATTTCAGCTATAAGTTGAATGTTTCTTTTTTCAATTTTATGGTCTTTAATTTTTTTTCTTAAATTTAGGAAAATTAACACTAATCCTTTGGTGAAACATATATTAGTCTCATATATTGCACAAACATACAAACATATATTGTACCTTTATTTCCTTACATGTATCTGGTGTAATTAATTACCTGAAATGTTTAAGGTAGTTTACAAACATATATTTGGTAAATGTAATTACCATATATAGTAAATGCCTCTATATAGTGTATACACATTTACTGTTTATAGTAAATATCTCAGATAATTATGCATGCTTATAGATGTATATGTATAATCTGTCTTTTTTTACAAATATTGGCATAATTATTTTCAATAGACCAATAATTTATTTAATATCAAGCCCAAATTTTGTTTTATTCCTTATATTTGCTTTCGGAATTCAATTCTTGCTCTGATCCTTGTTCAATGCCTTTCAGTCAATGTTGACTTTTATTTTTCAGCAACATTATCCAAATAAAAAACATATATATAGTTAGATACATACATACATTTGAAAAGTACTTTCTAAATAAATTAACTTTAGTATAGTAAGCCTTCTTCTTTTTTAATATCTAAAAACAAACAAACAAAAAAATATTACAAACCTGAAGTAGAAAATGGTTACATGAAATTTCTTCATAGTAAAATTCATCACATATCCTAGTCTCTGTATGTAATAACTCTGTTTCGATACTGGTGCATGGATGCATTTTCTTTTGTCAACAACACCTATAAACACAGCTGTGTGCTGCTTCTCTGGGCCAAGATACCCTTGATTTAGTCAAGGAACCAAAATAACGTAAAAGGACAGATGCTCTATAAGGAAATAAGCTGGTGCACATTTATTGGCAAAAATAGAGTATTTAATGAAAAATTTTTTTTCAAACAAATACCTTAGGCTCACTTAACAGTTGTACTAGAGTCTTTATATTGCTTATGAGGCTAGTGTACAGCAGTTTACTTAAGACATAAAAACAGTGATACCAGTTTAATTCAAAACATGTATCCTACTTTTTTAGATGGAGGTATATTTGTAGAGGAACTACATCTACTCCCACGATAGTACCTTGTTTACTATGCAGAAGGAAAAAAATAATAAGACTAGAAAAAATTTAACTACACTACTATGAATAACTTCCTGATGTAAACATAAGCCTGCCTAAATGTCTGTGTTTGGAAATTAGAGGTATATGATGTTCATGCAATTATCTTGTGTATCTAATAGTTTTTAAACAGTCATATTTAAGTAATTTCTTCATGTGCTTTTATACTTTCATATACATATATATTTTCATCATGAAATCAGAATTTATTTTTTTCTAAATTCTTGACTTCATGGAGGCAATAGATAATAATCTAGAGATTCAGAAACATTGGCAAAAAAGAACTATAAATAAAACACAGTATTTGATTTAAAACAAACTCATTTAAATAATTTTTTCAGTTTTTTTTCTGAACTTCTAGCTGCTTTTTTCCTTAAGTCATCCCTTCAGTTGGCTTCCAGCTTTATTCTTTTATTTGCTACATTAGTGAAAATAAGGGTAACACTTGAAAATGACTGGGAAGCAAATCATATTTTTCTCACAAGTTTTAAACGACAGGATAAATTCTTGTGATGGTTTTATATTATACTTAATGAAAAACACTTCCATGCAGGGATGAACAGTTAGTTACTAAAGGTCAAGCAAAAAGATGGAGGAACGGTGTGGAAGAATGAGTTAGTAGCATAGATAAGGGCCAATAATTGTGCAAAATCTAAGGGTTGAGACAGATCACATCACTGAATGTCTGAAAAGCAGTTAAGTATTAAGAAATATGCACCTAAGAAAGAATCCAAACTACATATACACTGAGAAAATTCAGTGAGAAAGACTGAAGTCTTTGTTCTCTTGGAACTAACACTCAAGAGTAGAGTCAGATCAAATATGAGGAAATAAATGAAAGAGATCATTTTAACGAAAGGAATAGATTAGAAACCCATTTATGTGATAGCACCATTAATATGGTGCCATATTAATATGGGGCTATATTACAAATCTTCAGGAAGGATCTATGTGAGGAATTGACATTTCAGTAGAGTGGAATAATGTTAAGAAGGAAGATGGAAAATCATTCCCTGCAGAGGGAGCAGCAAGTACAGAGGCCCTGGGAATACTTGGTGTCTCAGATGAACCAAGGGGAGTGGCAGTGGAGGGGGAGGGGGGAGATAAATGTGTGGATAGAAAATAGTAAGCAGAGAAAGAGATGGGACTGAAAGGTAAGATAATTTTATGAAGGACTAGAAAAGTCAGTGGAAGCAACAAACTGCAGATAATTCTTAAAGAGATGAGAATACCAGACCACCTCACCTGCCCCCTGAGAAATCTGTATGCAGGTCAGGAAGCAACAGTTAGAACCAGACATAGAACAACAGTCTGGTTCCAAATAGGGAAAGGAGTACGTCAAGGCTATATGTCATCACCCTTCTTATTAAACTTATATGTAGAGTACATCATGCGAAATGCCAGGCTGAATGAAGCACAAGCTGGAATTAAGATTGCCAGGAGAAATATCAATAACCTCAGATATGCAGATGACACCACCCTTATGGAAGAAAGCTAAGAGGAACTGAAGAGCCTCTTGATGAAAGTGAAAGAGGAAATTGAAAAAAACTGGCTTAAAACTGAATGTTCAAAAACTGAAGATCATGGCATCTGGTCCCATCACTACATGGAAAATAGAGAGGGAAACAATGGAAACAGTGACAGACTTTATTTTCTTGGGGTCCAAAATCACTGCGGATGGTGACTGCAGCAATGAAATTAAAAGACACTTGCTCCTTAGAAGAAAAGCTATGGCAAACCTAGACAGCATATTAAAAAGCAGAAACATTACTTTTCATATATCCATCTAGTCAAAGCTATGATTTTTCCATTAGTCATGTATGAATGTGAGAGTTGTAACATAAAGAAAGCTGAGCACCATAGAATTGATATTTTTAAACTGTGGTGTTGGAGAAGACTCTTGAGAGTCCCTTGGTCTACCAGGAGATCAAATCAGTCAATCCTAAAGGAAATCAATCCTGAATATTCATTGGAAGGACTGATGCTGAGGCTGAAGCTCCAATACTTTGGCCACCTGATGGGAAGAACTGACTCCTTGGAAAAGACCCTGATGCTGGGAAAGATTGGAAGCATGAAGAGAAGTGGATGGCATCACCAACTCAATGGACATGAGTTTGAGCAAGCTCCAGGAGTTGGTGATGGACAGGGAATCCTCGGGTGCTGCAGTCCACGAGGTAGCAAAAGTCAGACACGACTGAGCTACTGAACTGAACTGAATTGAGAAAGTCAGAGTAGTGCATTTAGACATGACACTACTGTGATAGAAGCCAATGAAGAGAAAAATTAGGTTCAGTTACAAGACTACCACAAAGGACCAGAGGGGGAAAAAAGTGATGGTGGCCTGGTTTAGGATAGTAGTGGTAGAAAGGAGAAGAGGTTTATGATGCATAGTCAGTTGATGGGTCTTGCTGACGAATGCATGTACAGAATGAGTAAAAGCAAGGGCTCAAGTAAACTCAACTTTTGCTCAGATCACTCTCTGGATAGTAGTACTGTTTACCAAGCTGGGAAAGTTAAGGAAGAGCAGACTTGGTTGGGAAAGAAAATAAAATTTGGTTTATCAACCAAAAGTTTCAAATAGTAGTTAGAAATACACATAAAGAAATTAAGTAGTTAGTAGAATATATCAGTCTGAAGATGGTGGGAAGGGTCTGGGTTAGAGGGAGGTGATGTTTGAGGGGACCAGAGAAAGAATAAAGATTTTCATAGAATGCAAGATTAAGCATAAAAAGGAAGAAGGGTATATTTTTCAGGGATTGAAATTGTAATCCTATTGAAATTTGTAGTCTTGAATTTTAAAGTTAGATCAGTCAGCAAATTTTTCCCCATCCCCTGATATTAAGTGTTTAGGTAGAGACATGGAGTAGGCAGATAGATGTAATAGCCTAATACAGATTGTACTTAATAGAAACATTCAATAAAAGAAGAAATAACCAAAGTAAACTTTTCCAATCAGAAAGAGGAAGAAAGGGAGACACACTACAGACGATAGCAGCAGCAATTCTGGTATCCTGACTATGAGACATAATGAGGGACCCTATCCTCTGTGCGGAGAATGTCTCGAGTGGACTCTGAGTCCACTCCTGGTCATTCTCCCTTTGTCCAGGGACTCTACAGTGCTTTGCTTTGCCAACAAGACACTGCCTTTTCCATTATCCTCCTTGCTTTAACTGAACTAAATACTGATGCATGTACTCATCCTGGCCCTGAGCTCTTTATCAGCCCGCTCGCTTCTGGTAGTTGGATGGGGCCCCACAGGTTATTCTAATTGGTGAACAATCACAGTCACTTTTTGTACAGGCTGCTGGTTCTTTTGTCAAGATAACTCTCAAAAACTTTCTAATATTCTTATCTAGTTGATTCCAGTGACCTAAGTGTATCAGAGTCCACGCTTACAGCTCCATGTTCTTTTTCTCTACAGCAATTTTTCTTTCTAACTATCATTCATGATTTTTCTTTGCTTTCTTAATTCAAGTCTATGCCCAAACCTTACCTGCTTCCTGAGAAATCTGAATGCAGGTCAAGAAGCAATGATTAGAACTGGACATGGAACAAACTGATTCAAAATTGGAAAAGGAGTATAGGAAGGCTATATATTATCACCCTGCTTATTTAATTTATATGCAGAGTGCACCATGCAAAATGCAGCGCTGGATGAAGGATAAGCTAGAATCAAGATTGTATGGAGAAATATCAACACTCTCAGATATGCAGATTATACTACTCTAATGGCAGAAAGTGAAGAGGAACTAAAGAGCCTCACCATGAGAGTGAAAGACGAAAGTAAAAGAGCTGACTTAAAACTCAGCATTCAAAAAACTAAGATCATAGCATCTGGTCCCATCACTTCATGGCAAATAGATGGGGGAAAAGCAGAAGCAGTGACAGATTTTGGTTTTTTGGACCTAAAATCACTGCTGATGGTGACTGCAGCAATGAAATTAAAAGACACTTGCTCCTTGGAAGAAAATTTATGATCAACCTAGTTCAGTTCAGTTCAGTTCAGTAGCTCAGTCGTGTTCGACTTTTTGCGACCCCATGAATCACAGCATGCCAGGCCTCCCTGTCCATCACCAACTCCCGGAGTTCACCCAAACTCATGTCCATCGAGTCAGTGATGCCATCCAGCCATCTCATCCTCTGTCATCCCCTTCTCCTCCTGCCCCCAATCCCTCCCAGCATCAGAGCCTTTTCCAATGAGTCAATTCTTCACATGAGGTGGCCAAAGTATTAGAGTTTCAGCTTTAACATCGGTCCTTCCAAAGAACACCCAGGACTGATCTCCTTTAGAATGGACTGATTGGGTCTCCTTGCAGTCCAAGGGACAGCAAATTAAAAAGCAGAGGCATTACTTTGCTAACAAAAGTCCATTTAATCAAAGCTGTGGTTTTTCTGGTAGTGATGTACAAATGACCTTTATGAATGATGTTATATATTTTAGATTTTTGTTACATTGGAACCATACCTTGAAGTGAAAAATTCAGTATTTTTAATAATAAATTGCTCCAGAGTCTCAGGGATATTGATATTTAGCTCACAAACCCAGGTCAGTTTTCCTTTAATCTAAGCAGAGTTAGGTACTATCTCTGCATGGACTTCTGTGGTTGGTGTGGCAAAAAGGAGAATGGGGCAGGGGGTAGATTTGCTACTTGACTCAGAGTGTCTTCCTGGATCAAGATGAATCACTTTTGCTAATATTTAATTAGCCAAAGAAGATCACATGGTTTCACATAACTTCAAAATGGTCAGGAGAGTGCAATTCTACCACACCTAGTAGGAGAAGAATATTAGAATAATTTTTAAAAGTAGTAGCAATTATCACATAGGGCATTAAAATATGTGTTAATTGAAAGAATGAGAAGATGTTGCAAGGAAGTAAATAAGAATAACAAAACAAAAGACATGGACACATTTTTTTCCCCCCAGCAATAACAAGAAATAGCATGTTATCTAAGGCTTTGGTTAACAGAAGAGCCACAAGACAAGAAGAAAATTATTTACTTTGGGGATAATAAATGATAATCTGCTCATGACCTGGTCAAGACAGAACTGTGAATTCAGAAGCAGGTATCTATCAGTGGTCAAGTAGACCAACTTATGATTAACTGAAAGCCTCTAACTGAGAGTGAAAACGCCATCTCAAATAGCATTCTTACGTGTATCCTCTGATCACAGAAGTATTTGGTTGTAAAAGAAACCATTACACGATTCACCTTCATTTCTCCTTCAAAGAGCACATTTTCCTTGTATAGGCAGAAGCCAAGACAAGTAATGCAATGAAAAGTTCTCTGGACTGGAAACGTGAGATCTCTGCCAACTTTCAACTGTATGAGCATTGATGTACTACAAAGGGGTGTCTTTCAAACTTGAGTTGCTTCCAGTCTTTCTTGTGCTTTAGTTGTTTTACAAACTGTTAACTTCTCAATCCTTATAGCAATCTGGCTTCTACCTCCATTTGATCAAAAACATCCACTATAAGTTCTTCTGTTCACATTGCCTCTTTCTTATATCATACTCGTCACATCTCACCTAGATTATTGCCTACTGATCAATCTCTTTATTGCTGCCTTTCCCACCCCACCCCCGGCCACCCCCACCACCATAAATTGACTCTCCACCTGGCTTGAAGAGTAATCTAAAATGTAGTAGCCACTCATTCATTGTTTAATTAAAATTGAGGTTCTTAAATGATCTTCTTTACAAATTTGGGTGGAGAGGGGAGGGAAGGTTGAGGAAGGAAACAAATCTAGTCTTTGTTTGGTAAAGTCACACTATTTCCTCAAAAGATAAGAACTTTTCTGGTATATTCCTTTTCTTTCCCTTCAGGATGAAGTTCAGAGTGTTTTCATACACATAATATCCAATGTTGTTCTTCCAGGTTCCATGCCCCAGCAAAAGCATTTTCTCCATCCCTTTCAATGAGGCTCACCAGAAGCAGTTTGCTTTCAACTGGCAAGGCCAGAAATCCACCTTTGTTGTCATACCTCATGGATATATCAACTCTCCAGCCGTATGTCATGATGTAGTTCATAAGGATCTTGATTGACTTTCCCTTCTACAAGATATCACACTAGCTTATTACATTGATAGTATTATGCTTCCTGAGAAGAAATAGTGTTTAGCCAGACGGCTAATTTTCCCTTACCTCTACTGGAAGCACAGGGGGAATTTGCTCCAGTATCTATTGTAAGGGCATTGTAGAGCTCCTGGAAGTAAAATTCTTCAAATCATGTGACTGAGTCCTTCTGGAATTTCCAGCTCTTAGACATCCCCACACTGAGCCGTCAACATCTGTCAATTACAGTTCAGGTTTTACTACTGTGGTTCAGTTCAGTTCAGTTCAGTTGCTCAGTCGTGTCTGACTCTTTGCAACCCCATGAATCACAGCATGCCAGGCCTCCCTGTCCACCACCAACTCCCAGAGTTCACTCAGACTCACATCCATCGAGTCAGTGATGCCATCCAGCCATCTCATCCTCTGTCGTCCGCTTCTCCTCCTGCCCCCAATCCCTCCCAGCATTAGGGTCTTTTCCAATGAGTCAACTCTTCACATGAGGTGGCCAAAGTACTGTGGTGTGAGTTCCTAAAAAACTGGCTTGTGAGTGTTTACTTTGGTAAGTTCTAATTCTATTTATCTTCCCTTCTCTTCAACTTTTGACCTCACTTTTGGAAGGAAATGGGGATCCATTAAAGTGGCTCAGACAGTAAAGAATCTGCCTGCAATGTGAAAGACCTGGGTTCAATCCTTGGGTCAGGAAGATACCCTGAAGAAGGGAACAGCAACACACTCCAGTATTTTTGCCTGGAGAATTCCACTGACAGAGAAGCCTGGTGGGCTACAGTCCATGGAGTTGCAAAGAGTCAGAAAGACTGAGCAACTGCACTTTTTTGAAGGAAACAGGAAGAACTGTTGAACTTTTTCAGTTGTTTTTAGCTTTACATTTGTTAAGAAGATGTGAAACTTCTAAGCTCTTTACATGCTGGACCAGAAACTGAAAGGTGTACGTTTTTCTTAAAGAAATGCATATATACTTAAGATGTCTAGAATCAGACTTGCTTGCTTTTTAATGATACAGTTAGCTACACAGTTATTTTTTTAATGTCATTATAATTAAAAAAAAAAAAAAACTATATTGTGTATTTCCTATCCGGTAGCTCCATGAAAGACAGTAATGTTAAAGCTCACATTGCTTTAGAGTTTCATGCTGTAATTTAACCTTATATATGCTTTAGGCTATTTCTTAAAGAAATGAGAAGCTTAATTTGATGTATATACATTTAAGTATTAGCATGGATGTTCATATTGAAGCTAAAGACTTTTTTCCTCTTAATGATTCTCATAATAACTATTACCCTGAATAGGCAATCAGAAATTTTTTGGCAGACCTCAATTTCCTTTAAAATATTTCACTTTGACATGAAATATTAGAGCATAGAAGATTAAAACCATGAGCCTAATACAAAAGATCCTCAGTCTTGACTTCAGATTTGCAAAAGTATTAAGATTGAAAAGGAAGAAAATACTTAGAACAAAACTTCTTGCTTAATTTCACTTTCATCGTATGAGGCAAACTTGTCTTTGATTTTGGTTCACCTATTTCTCATTCAAATATACAGCAGTATTCTAATCCATAATAGAAAAAAAGACAAAGTATTTTCAATAGCAGAATCATAATCTCTTCCATTTAATTATTATATAATGACTAAAATAGATAAGATTTCATAACCAGTTTGCCTCTTATTTAGGAATAGTATCATAATTCTATCCACCTCAAAATTAAAATATGTATTCTCAATAGACAGTTAAATTGAAAAATGTAGTAGTAGAAACTCAGGGAGTATGACAAAGTTTGGTGTTCAAAGTTGCACAGTTTTGATGGAAGGTTGGCCTCTTACATAGAATCAACATGCCAGAGAGAGATATATCCATTTGTATGCTTATCACAGAAAATTAATTAACAATGTAATATCAGATCTTGATCAAACACCTTTGTATAGTTTTATAGAGCTGAGATTGTCATTAATATGATATAATTAAAAGTTTGTCTATAGACAAAGCTAATATTTAGTTTGAAATGACTTGGCAAAAATGTATTACTTTTCTTAAAAAAAGAGAAAAGAATACATTTACATTTCTGTATAGAATGTGAGTCTGAAGACAGAACACTGTCTTCACCTCCTTCTTAAAAATTGTATTACAAGGCACACAAAAGCAGTACTGTTGAAAATAAGACCCCTCATTCTGAACTGCCAAGACTTGGATGTTTGTTAGCTAGTTCTGAAAGCTTAAGTGAAAGAAAACTCAATTTGTGAATTGAATTTTCTCTAATTTAACTTCTGTTAAACCATATTCTGCTTAGAAAATTTCTTTAGCTTAAATTATAGAGTTTCAAATAACCTTGGCAAACATCCTAAATCAGTTAACATCTAATAATTTATCTTTATTTTATTTTTTTGAGGATTTTTTAAAAATATAAATTTATTTATTTTAATTGAAGGCTAATTACTTTACAATATTGTACTGGTTTTGCCATACATTGACATGGATCCACCACTGCTGTACATGTGTTCCCCATCCTGAACCCCCCTCCAACCTCCTTCTCCATCCCATCCCTCTGGGTCATCCCAGTGCACCAGCCCCGAGCACCCTGTCTCATGCATCGAACCTGGACGGGTGATCATTTTCACATCTGATAATATACATGTTCCAATGCCATTCTCCCACCCTCGCCCTCTCCCAGAGTCCAAAAGGCTATTCTATACATCTGTGTTTCTTTTGCTGTCTCGTATACAGGGTTATCGTTACCACCTTTCTAAATCCCATATATATGCATTAGTATACCGTATTGGTTTTTTCTTTCTGGCTTACTTCACTCTGTATAATAGGCTCCAGCTTCATCCACCTCATTAGAACTGATTCAAATGTATTCTTCTTAATGGCTGAGTAATATTCCATTTTATATATTTACCACAGCTTTCTTATCCATTCATCTGCTGATGGACATCTAAGTTGCTTCCATGTCTTGGCTATTACAAGCAGTGCTGCGATGAACACTGAGGTACATGTGTCTCTTTCAATTCTGGTTTCCTCGGTGTGTATGCCCAGCAGTGGGACCGCTGGGTCATAAGGCAGTTTTATTTCCAGTTTTTTAAGGAATCTCCACACTGTTCTCCATAGTGGCTGTACTAGTTTGCATTCCCACCAACAGTGTAAGAGGGTTCCCTTTTCTCCACACCCTCTCCAGCATTTATTGCTTGTAGACTTTTGGATCACAGCCATGCTGACTAGAGTGAAATGGTACTTCATTGTAGTTTTGATTTGCACTTCTCTGATAATGAGTGATGTTGAGCATCTTTTCATGTGTTTGTTAGCCATCTGTATGTCTTCTTTGGAGAAATGTCTGTTTAGTTCTCTGGCCCATTTTTTGACTGGGTCATTTATTTTTCTGGAATTGAGCTGCAGGACTTGCTTGTATATTTTTGAGATTAATTCTTTGTCAGTTGCTTCGTTTGCTACTATTTTCTCCCATTCTGAAGGCTGTCTTTTCACCTCGCTTATAGTTTCCTTTGTTGTGCAGAAGCTTTTAAGTTTAATTAGGTCCCATTTGTTTATTTTTGCTTTTATTTCCAAAATTCTGGGAGGTGGGTCATAGAGGATCCTGCCGTGATGTATGTCAGAGAGTGTTTTGCCTATGTTTTTCTCTAGGAGTTTTATAGTTTCTGGTCTTATGTTTAGATCTTTAATCCATTTTGAGTTTAATTTTGTGTATGGTGTTAGAAAGTGTTCTAGTTTCATTCTTTTACACGTGGTTGTCTTTAAAGAAAGAAACAACTCTAGGAAACTTGAATGTATTCATTTTCTTGAGAGGGACAAATATGTATTTGTAGCCTCATGTCTTTAATTATAAAAAAAATCATGATTTTATAAGCTAAGAACTGTGGTAAAGATTTTTACTATTTAATATAATATAACCCTCACAAGATGGCATTTTCAGTTTTTAGTTTTTGACAGGGCATTTAGGCAATAAGTATCAAGAAAACTCAAGGAAAAACTAGAATTTGTAATATCTATTTAAAAAATCATTTTTTTCTTTTTTTATAAAGTTGAGATAATTTGGAAAATGTTGCAATGATATTTTTACAGTTAATCCAGAAGCACTAGTATTGAGTAAAAATATGCTCCTGGAGGAACTTGTTGTTTTACTTAGACTTTAATTCATACTGCAGCCATAAGAATAATCTATTTGCCAAGATTAAAGAATTATTCCTAGATATATGTACCCTGAAACAAATATTTAAGAGCAGTGATTTGTTACATTGTTTGCTCAAATAAAAATTTGACATTCTGAAAATCAGGGTCCACTAGAGAGCCCAAGTTAGATTAGAAATGGTAACAAAAAGTTTTCCTTAATTAATGTTTCCACAAATTGTCAAAATCAGACTTTAGAAAGCTTCCATGCATAAAAGGACAAATTTGGTCATTTCTGTAACCAAGGCAATGAAAATATTCCATTCTAAATGTGTGTTTCAGAGCTTGAACCCCCAAAGATCTTTAATTCTCTCTTAAATTTTTGTCTCAAGGCTGTTCAACTAGAGTTTAAAATAAAATATTAAATTTTGCTTTTGGTTATAGAAATCTGTGGAATAATAGAAAAGATATGAGAAGGTATGGATGATGATAATGATAGAGGAGAAGGAGAAGTGGTCTAGGGTTGTAGAAGAAGGAAAGTATTATAGCAGTGAGAGAAAAATGAGAAGAGATACTATGAGCTGGAAAACAATTTTGAGAATTGCCTATAGACTTCTTGTTAAATATATTATTATCAAGTGCCCCTTTGCAATCTAGATTTAATTCATTAAAGAAAAGGGTTTCATGCTTAGTCACTCAAGTCATGTCTGACTCTTTGCAACCCTTTGTACTGTAGCCTGATGGGCTGTTCTGTCCATGGTATTTTTCAGGCAAAAATACTAAAGTGTGTTGCCGTTTCATACTCCAGGAGATCTTCCCAACCTAAGGATGTAACCTGTGTCTCCTGCATTGCAGGTGGATTCTTTACCTGCTGAGCCAAAAGAAAAGGGTTATGAGCAGTTTAAGCTTATCTTCCTCAACTGGCATTTGTCCAGCTGCTACAGGAGTTCTAACTGAAGATAAACAATAGTACTTAACTGGGAGTTCTGTTAGAAGACCATCCATTTAATCACTTATTATTCACTCTGAAAATACATATTGAACTACTCTAAATGCTAAGCACTGTTCTAGATGATGTTGATAAAGTGGAAATAGGATAGATAAGGAACTCTGCCTTATAAATAGGGTGAGATGAACAGTAAACAAATAAACCAATACATGAACTAGTGACAGATCAGATAAATATAAAAAAAAAATCCAAAGGTTGCTATAATATAGAGTAATTCTAGAGTGAACTAGTCTACAAATGTTGATCCAGAAAAACTTTTCTGAGCAGCTAATTTGAGGTATTTGAGATGAAACACCAATAAGATGAGGAGGATCTCATCATGTAAAGTACTAAAAAGAGAAAAAAAAAAAGAAAAGAGAGAAAAATAAATTCAAAGAAAAGTGTCCTATATCCTTGAGGAACAGAACAACAACAAAAAACCTCCATGGCTGAAGTCTGGCCAATAAGAAGGACAATGATACACAAGATTAGGTGAGAAAGTAAGCAGATCAGAAAACTCAGATCAGAGGTTGTTGATATTATTCTGCCTTCAATGAATTTTTCAATGGCAGAATGATATGATCTCCATATTGAAAAGGTCACTTTGCTATCTCTAAGGAGAATGGATGCTAAGTAGACGAATGTGTTGGTAATGAGATCAAATAGAAGAGAATTACAGAAAACCAAGAAGAGATGACCAATCTAGACAGCGTACTAAAAAGCAGAACCATCACTTTGCTGACAAAGGTCCATATAGTTAAAGCTATGGTTTTTCCAGTAGTCATGTACAGATGTGAGTGTTGGGCCATAAAGAAGGCTGAGCACTGAAGAATTGATGGTTTTGAACGGTGGTATTGGAGAAGACCCTTGAGAGTCCTTTGAACAGCAGAGATTGAGGACAGGAGGAGGAGGGAGTGACAGAGAATGAGATGGTGGATGGCATCACTGACTCAATCGACATGAGTTTGTGCAAACTCATGGGGTCACAAAGAGTCAGTCACGACTTAGTGACTGAACAACACCACCACCAAAAAAGTGATAACATTGGCTTGGAGTGAGAAGGCAGCTGTGGAGAGGAAATTATATAGACATAGAAACACATCAAATATGAGTAAGACTTCATGACATATTGAGAAAGGTGAGAAGAAATAATCAAGGATGAATAACTGCTTTGAATAACAATGCAAATTCTGATATGGGAAAGATTGGGATAGGAAAATTTTCTTATTTTGAATTGTGTGGAGAAGGAACATTAAGGTTTTCCATTTAAAACACTTTAACATTTTTATTGCTAGTTGTCTTGAATTTTCATTCTCCCTCTTTTTTCCTAAATTAATAGAATCTCAATTTTTAACTACGCATGTGCCCATATGAAACAAAAGCTACATTTCCCAAACTCTCTGATAAATGTGACTATGTGACTTGCAATGTAGTTATAAGTTTTGAGAGTTCAAGTTTGGGAACTATGTTAAATAGAAGGAATGTGCTCTTCTGATTCCTTTACTTCTCTCCTTCTAATTTAGATATGGGTGGGTTCAGTTCAGTTCAGTCACTCAGTCGTGTCCAACTCTGCGCCCCGTGAGCACCCCATGAATCACAGCACGCCAGGCCTCTCTGTCCATCACCAATTCCCGGAGTTCTCTCCGACTCACGTCCATCGAGTCAGAGAAACCATCCAGCCATCTCATCCTCTATCGTCCCTTTCTCCTCCTGCCCCCAGTCCCTCCCAGCATGAGAGTCTTTTCCAATGAGTCAGCTCTTCACATGAGGTGGCCAAAGGACTGGAGTTTCAGCTTTAGCATCATTCCTTCCAAAGAAATCGCAGGGCTGATCTCCTTCAGAATGGACTGGTTGGATCTCCTTGCAGTCCAAGGGACTCTCAAGAGTCTTCTCCAACACCACAGTTCAAAAGCATCAAGTATTCAGCGCTCAGCTTTCTTCACAGTCCAACTCTCACATCCATACATGACCACAGGAAAAACCATAGCCTTGACTAGACGGACCTTTGTTGGCAAAGTAATGTCTCTGTTTTTGAAAATGCTATCTAGGTTGGTCATAACCTTCCTTCCAAGGAGTAAGTATCTTTTAATTTCATGGCTGCTGTCACTATCTGCAGTGAATTTGGAGCCCCCCAAAAATAAAGTCTGACACTGTTTCCACTGTTTCCCCATTTATTTCCCATGAAGTGATGGGACCAGAGGCCATGATCCTCATTTTCTGAATGTTGAGTTTTAAGCCAACTTTTTCACTCTCCTCTTTCACCTTCATCAAGAGGCTTTTGAGTTCCTCTTCACTTTCTGCAATAAGGGTGGTGACATCTGCATATCTGAGGTTATTGATATTTCTCCCAGAAATCTTGATTCCAGCTTGTGCTTCTTCCAGCCCAGTATTTCTCATGATGTACTCTGCATATAAGTTAAATAAGCAGGGTGACAATATACAGCCTTGATGGACTCCTTTTCCTATTTGGAACCAGTCTGATGTTCCATGTCCATTTCTAACTGTTGCTTCCTGACCTGCATACAAATTTCTCAAGAGGCAGATCAGGTGGTATGATATTTCCATCTCTTTCAGAATTTTCCACAGTTTATTGTGATCCACACAGTCAAAGGCTTTGGCATAGTCAATAAAGCAGAAATAGATGTTTTTCTGGAACTCTCTTGCTTTTTCCATGATCCAGCAGATGTTGACAATTTGATATCTGGTTCCTTTGGCTTTTCTAAAACCAGCTTGAACATCTGGAATTTCACGATTCATGTATTGCTGAAGCCTGGCTTGGAGAATTTTGAGCATTACTTTACTAGCGTGTGAGATGAGTGCAATTGCGTGGTAGTTTGAGCATTTTTTGGCATTGCCTTTCTTTGGGATCAGAATGAAAACTGACCTTTTCCAGTCCTGTGGCCACTGCTGAGTTTTCCAAATTTGCTGGCATATTGAGTGCAGCACTTTCACAGCATCATCCTTCAGGATTTGAAATCCATCATGGGTGGGTTAAAGACAGCCAAATACATTGACATTTCTTCTACCAAGGCCTATTTATTCTTTCCTTGTATCTGTGCTACATTTCTAATAAATTCCTAAGTAATGTTGATTATTTGGTGTTTAGACAACATTTTTTGGTAGCAAAAATGCAGTAATGATCATTATTACCATCAGTGACTTCAGTTCATTTCAGTCACCCAGTCGTGTCTGACTCTTTGTGTCCCCATGAACTGCAGCACTCCAGATTTCCCTGTCCATCACCAATTCCCAGAGTACACTCAAACTCATGTCCATCAAGTAGATGATGGCATCCAAATATCTCATCCTCTGTCGTCCCCTTCTCCTCCTGCCTTCAATCTTTCCCAGCATCTGTGGCTTTTCCAATGAGTCAGTTCTTCCCATCGGGTGGCCAAATTATTGGAGTATCAGTTTCAGCATCAGTCCTTCCGATGAATATTCAGGACTGATTTCCTTTAGGATGAACTGGTTGGATCTCCTCCTTGTAGTCCAAGGGACTCTCAAGAGTCTTCTCCAACACTACAGTCCCAAAGCATCAATTCTTCAGCGCTCAGCTTTCTTTACAGTCCAACTCTCACATCCATATATGACTATTGGAAAAACCATAGCCTTGATTAGACGGACCTTTGTTGGCAAAGTAATATCTTTGCTTTCTAATATACTGTTTACGTTGGTCTTAGCTTTTCTTCCAAGGAGCAAGTGTCTTTTAATTTTATGGCTGTATTCAACATCTGCAGTGATTTTGGAGCCCCCCAAAATAGTCTGCCACTGTTTCCATTGTTTCCCCATCTATTTACCATAAAGTGATGGGACCAGATGCCATGATCTTAGTTTTCTGAATGTTGAGTTTTAAGCCAACTTTTTCAATCTCTTCTTTCAATTTCATCAAGAGGCTCTTTAGTTCTTCGCTTTCTGCTGTAAGTGTAGTGTCATCTGCATATCTGAGGTTATTGACATTCTCCCAGCAATCTTGATTCCAGCTTGTGCTTGTGCTTCATCCAGCTTGTGCTTCATCCAGCCCAGCATTTTGCATGATGTGCTCTGCATATAAGTTATACAAGCATGGTGACAATATACAGCCTTGATGTACTCCTTTCCTGATTTGGAACTAGTCTATGGTTCCATGTCCAGTTCTAACTGTTGCTTCTTGACCTGAATACAGATTTCTCAGGAGGCAGGTCAGGTGGCCTTGTATTTCCATCACTTGAAGAATTTTCCACAGTTTGTTGTGATCCACATAGTCAAAGGCTTTTGCATAGTCAATAAAGCAAAAATACATATTTTTATGGAACTCTCTTGCCTTTTTGATGATCCAATGGATGTTGGCAATTTTATCTCTGGTTCCTCTGACTTTTCTAAATCCACCTTGAATATCTGGAAGTTCACAGTTGACGTATTGCTGAGGCCTGGCTTGGAGAATTTTGAACATTACTTTGCTACTGTGTGAGATGAGTGCAATTGTGTGGAATTTTGAGCATTCTTTGGCATTGTCTTTCTTTTGGAATGGAATGAAAACTGAACTTTTGTAGTCCTGTGGCCACTGCTAAGTTTTCAAATTTCTGGCATACTAAGTGCAATACTTTTACAGCATCATCTTTTAGGATTTGAAATAGATCAACTGGAATTCCATCACCTCCACTATATTTGGTCATAGTGATGCTTACTAAAGCCCACTTGACTTCACGTTCGAGGATGTCTGGCTCTAGGTGAGTGATCACAACATCGTGTTTATCTGGATCATGAAGATCTATTTTGTACAGTTCTTCTGTGTATTTCTGCCACGTCTTCTTAATATCTTCTGCTCCTGTTGGGTCCATATCATTTGTGTCCTTTATTGTGCCCATCTTTGTATAAAATATTCCCTTGGTATCTCAAATTTTCTTGGAAAGATCTTTAGTTAACCCTTCTACTAATAGCTTTCCACTATTTCTTTGCATTGACCCCTGAGGAAGGCTTTCATATCTCTCCTTGCTATTTTTTGGAATTCTGCATTCAAATGGGTATATCTTTCTTTTTCTCCTTTGTCTTTAGTGTCTCTTTCCTTCTCAGCTATTTCTAAGGCCTCCTCAGACAACCATTTTTCCTTTTTGCATTTCTTTTTCTTGGGGATGGTCTTGATACCTGCCTCCTGTACAATGTCATGAACCTCCATCCATAGTTCTTCAGGAACTCTGTCTATCAGATCTAATCCCTTGAATCTATTTGTCATTTCCACTCTATAATGTAAGGGATTTGATTTAGGACATGCTTGAATGGTCTAGTGGTTTTCCCTACTTTCTTCAATTTAAGTCTGAATTTATCAGTAAGAAGTTCATAATCTGAGCCACAGTCAGCTCCTGGTCCTGTTTTTGCTGACTGTATAGAGCTTCTACATCTTTGGCTGCAGAGAATATAATCAGTCTCATTTTGGTATTGACCATCTGGTGATATCCAGGTGTAGAGTTGTCTCTTGCCTTGTTGGAGGAGAGTGTTTGCTATGATGAGTGCATTCTCTTGGCAAAACTCTGTTAGCCTTTGCCCTGCTTCATTTTGTACTCCAAGGCCAAATTTGCCTGTTACTCCAGGTATCTATTGATTTTCTACTTTTGCATTCCAGTCTCCTATAATGAAAAGGACATCTGATTTGGGGGTATTAGGTCTAGAAGGTCTTGTAGGTCTTCATAGAACCATTCAACTTCAGCTTCTTCAGCGTTATTGGTTGGGGTATAGACTTGGAATACTGTGATATTGAATGGTTTGCCTTGGAAATGAACAGAGATCATCCTGTTGTTTTTGAGATTGCATCCAAGTACTGCATTTTGGACTCTTCTATTGACTATGAGGGCTGCTCCATTTCTTCTAAGGGATTCTTGACCACAGTAGTAGATATAAGGGTCATCTGAGTTAAATTTGCCCATTCCAGTCCCTTTTAGTTCACTGATTTCTAAAATGTCAATGTTCACTCTTGCCATCTCTTGTTTGACCACTTCCAATTTACCTTGATTCATGGACTTAACATTCCAGGTTCCTATGCAATATTTTTCTTTACAGCATCGGACTTGACTTCTATCACCAGTCACATCCACAACTGTGCTCTGTTTTTGCTTTGGCTCCATCTCTTCATTCTTTCTGGAGTTATTTCTCTACCATTCTCCAGTAGCATATTGGGCGCCTACTGACCTAGGGAGTTCATCTTTCAGTGTCCTATCTTTTTGTCTTTTCATACAGTTCATGGGGTTATCAAAGTAAGAACACTGAAGTGGTTTGCCATTCCCTTCTCCAGTGGACCACATTTTGTCAGAACTCTCCACCATGACCCCTCAGTCTTGGGTGGCCCTACACAGCACGGCTCATAGTTTCATTGAGTTAGACAAGGCTGTGGTCCTTGTGATCAGTTGGCTTTCATTCTCTCTGCCCTCTGAGACATAAGGATAAGAGGCTTATGGAACCATCCTGATGGGAGAGAATGGGTGGGGCCATGCTCAATAAATCTTTAATCCAATTTTCTGTTGATGGGTGAGGTTGTGTTCCCTCCCTTTTGTTTGAACTCAGAGCAAACTATGGTGGAGGTAATGAAGATAATGACAACCTCCTTCAAAATGTCCTGTACATGCACTGCTACACTCAGTGCCCCCAACCCTGCAGCAGGCCACTGCCGACCCATGCTTCTGCTGGAGACTCCTGGACACTCAAAGGCAAATCTGAGTCAGTCTCTTGTGGGGTCATTGCTCCTTTCTCCTGGGTCCTGTTACACACAAGGTTTTGGTATTTTTTTTTCCCCCTCTCCGAGTGCCTGTTTCCCCAGTCTTATGTAAGTTCCGGCAACTCTATGGTGCAGTTAATGGCAACTTCCTCCAAGAGGGCATATGCTACACCTAGTCTGCTGCACCCAGGGCCCCTGGGTCAGGCCACTGCTGAGCCATACCTCAGCAGAAGACACTCAACTGAAGGTCTGGCTTGGTCTCTGTGGAGTTTCCTTGTATGCACAAGGTTTATAATGAGCTCAGAGGGTAAAGCATCTGACTGCAATGCAGGAGACTGGGATTTGATCCCTGGGTTGGAAAGATACCCCTGGAGAAAGAAATGGCAACCCACTGTGGTACCCTTGCCTGGAAAATCCCATGGATGGAGAAGCCTGTAGTCTACAGTCCATAGTAGGCTACAGTCTATGGGGTTTTAAAGAGTTGGACAGGACTGAGCGACTTCACTTTCACTTTCGCTTTCCAAGTGTCTCTGACTGGTATGGGGTTTGATCCTAAATGTGATTTTGCACCTCATAGCATCTTGCTGGGGCTTCTCCTTTACCCTTGGAGGTGGGGTATCATTTTTTGGTCAGATCCAACAGTCTCCTGTTGATGGTTGTTCAGTAGCAAGTTGTAATTTTGGAGGTCTCGCAGGAGAAGATAAGCATGCATCCTTCTACTCTGCCATCTTGTGTTAGAAAGGAAAATTTGATTGGAAAGCTGGGGAAGAATTAATACTGAAATGGATTACAGAGTGAATGAAAGAGAAGTGTCTAAGAACTATAAAACCCTTTGAGAAGTTCTACAATAATGAATGAGAGTGAAATGCCAAGAAAGAGATAAAGGATAATGGAGGTAATTAAGACATGGAATAGGGTGGGAAATGTTTATATTAGGAGGCAAATAATTCAAAGAAGAAAACCATATTGACAAAATAGAAAATCTAGAATGATATGGAAGAAACAGCATCTTAAAAGTAAGTAAAGACTAGCTTTTGAGAGAAGGGACAGTTCTTCCACAGAGAATAGGAGACAAAAATGAAAAGATGGATTTTTAGTTTCGTAGTGAGAAGTTGAGAGAGGCATATAGTTCAGTGTGGACTGGCACAGGCTGTATGTGAGGGAATGATAAGTTACCTTACTTTCCTCAGCATGAGAGGGCAATGTTTGTCCTCTGTGGATTCATTCTCCTTTTTGTATACTCTTCTGTATTATTACTTTCACATTCCATGTAGCTGATGTTGTTATCCCTAAAAAAGATCACTTTTCCCCCTAAGGATATATTGTAAAAAAAAAAAAAAAAATTAAAGCAGAGAGCATAAAAAGAAATATACATGTGTGTAAAGAAAGCATGCATATATCTGCTTTTTGAAGAAAAAATATAGAAAAGGCAAGCCAGAAAACAATGAAATTATTACAGACAAGGTATGAGTGAAAGGAGAAAAGAGAAAAAAGAGAGTTGCCCTCTTCTGAGAATACCTTTTTCATAGGAATATGCTTGGAAGCATGTTAATGTTTTGCATATTCAAAATTCAAAATAAGTCAAGAACAGTGAGAATTTGGGGGGAAAAAAATCAAAGCTGAAACAAATGAACTCAGCTGTGTTTGAATAGTGTATTAAAGGGATAAAAACAAACCAAAAGTAAATAAAATAAAATATTTAATCAAAGTGACTTTATAACACAAGGTCTCCAGCATTGCAGGCAGATATTTACCATCTGAGCCACCAGGGAAGCCCCAGTTTGTAACTGTATACCACCAGTTGAAGAGCAGGATACTGGGATTTGGGGTTAAAGGCAAAGAGGTCCTGAACTCTTTTAGTAGAACTCCTTTCTGTAGTAGTATGAATGAAACAATGCTCAGATTATTACAGAGGATGTGTAAGTTTGAGCAAGTGAATAAGAGTAGTGACATTGCCAGAAGCCAGGGTCTTTAAACTCTAGTTGAAGGAAAATATAAATATGGTTGGAGGGCAAGGAGGGATGGAAGAATTATGTTGAGATAAACTACAGCTGGAGGTGTCAGTATGAATTTATGTTGTAAATACTACTTCTGTCTGTTACAAAGGCCAGTAAGTAAAGAAACTCCAGTGTCAATGAACATGTGTAGAGCCCACATGTGTCTATAACTCTCCCCATGAAATATCAAACCAGAATCTTCAGATAATTTACCAACTCACAGTCTAAAACAGGGTGAGATGAGTCCAGAATAAATTATTTATGACAGAAAGTAAAAAAGTGCAAAAAAAAAAAATCCATCACCAGTTTGAAGGTGATCCCACTAACCAAGCCTAGAACAAGATAATTAAGCAGGGAAAGTAATGAATTATAAACCATTGGAGAAAAGTAGAAACACATGTATCCATACTGATAATCAACAAGTAAACAAGGAAATGGAAGGGCTTCTCTTTAAAAATAGAATGCTAATCAATAAAGGTTAGAAAGGACAGGAGTTAGAAAATCAATATTTTGCATTCATCATAAAGAATATTTTTTCCAGTTAAATACGGAGGCGGATTTTTTGATGTGCAGCAGAATTTTCATGGTCTTAGGGGTCTCTCTGCAGATTGATTTTAAGATACAAAGGGATATATAGTAATTCTACAGTGGAGGAACAAGACAGTTTTTGATATGTTCTAAATTGCATCACCATTAAGGGATATACAGACATATGTTGAACTTCCTAACTTGACACTTCAAATAGTGCACAGTGTGTTTTACATAGAATTGAGAGCCAGGATACATATAAAAATGTAAGACTAAATGTCAGACTTTATTTTTGGGGGCTCCAAAATCACTGCAGATGGTGATTGCATCCATGAAATTAAAAGACGCTTACTCCTTGGAAGGAAAGTTATGACCAACCTAGATAGCATATTCAAAAGCAGAGATATTACTTTGCCAACAAAGGTCTGTCTAGTCAAGGCTATGGTTTTTCCTGTGGTCATGTATGGATGTGAGAGTTGGACTGTGAAGAAAGCTGAGCACCGAAGAATTGATGCTTTTGAACTGTGGTGTTGGAGAAGACTCTTGAGAGTCCCTTGGACTGCAAGGAGATCCAACCAGTCCATCCTAAAGGAGACCAGTCATGGGTGTTCATTGGAAGGACTGAGCTGAGGCTGAAACTCCAGTACTTCGGCCAACTCATGTGAAGAGTTGACTCACTGGAAAAGACCCTGATGCTGGGAGGGACTGGGGGCAGAAGGAGAAGGGGATGACAGAGGATGAGATGGCTGGATGACATCACCGACTCGATGGACGTGAGTTTGAGTGAACTCCGGGAGTTGGTGATGGACAGGGAGGCCTGGTGTGCTGCAATTCATGGGGTCGCAACGAGTTGGACACGACTGAGTGACCGAACTAAACTGAACTGAAATGTGAAGAAAGTTCTAACAAACATAATAAGGTACATAACTAAAAAGAAAAGAGAGGATCTGTTGTCTTCCAAAATGTTACTGTCATGATGACAACAGTGAGCAATGTTCTAGACTAAAGGAAACTACATGCTATATGTAATTTTGAACTAGATCTTAGATTGGAGGCATAAAATTGTCATAAAGAATGTCATTGACAAAACTGGAATATGTATAGCAGAAAACATAGAGAGTGAATCAATGTTAAATCCTTTAAAAATTTAAACTATATAGTGGTTATCAACGAATATTATTTTTCTTTGGAAATCTACCATGAAGCATGTAAGAGTCAAGGGTAAAAAAATATGTGTAGATACACAGACCTCATGTACTCAAAATATAGCACACTTACATAAAAGAACAAGAAATTTAACTGATGTTTATTTGGATAAAACATAAGACAGAAAATAGAAATAATGCCAATTACCTATAAGTAAGGAAAATATTTTTGAAGATGTTCAGTTCAGTTCAGTTCAGTCACTCAGTCGTGTCTGACTCTTTGCGACCCCATGAATTGCAGCACTCCGGGCCTCCCTGTCCATCACCAACTCCCAGAGTTCACTCAAACTCACGTCCATCGAGTTGGTGATGCCATCCAGCCATCTCATCCTCTGCCGTCACCTTCTCCTCCTGCCCCCAATCCCTCCCAGCATCAGAGTCTTTTCCGATGAGTCAACTCTTCCCATGAGGTGGCCAAAGTACTGGAGTTTCAGCTATAGCATCATTCCTTCCAAAGAAATCCCAGGGCTGATCTCCTTCAGAATGGACTGGTTGGATCTCCTTGCAGTCCAAGGGACTCTCAAGAGTCTTCTCCAACACCACAGTTCAAAAGCATCAATTCTTCGGTGCTCAGCCTTCTTCACAGTCCAACTCTCACATCCATACATGACCACTGGAAAAACCATAGCCTTGACTAGACAGACCTTTGTTGGCAAAGTAACGTCTCTGTTTTTGAAAATGCTATCTAGGTTGGTCATAACTTTTCTTCCAAGGAGTAAACGTCTTTTAATTTCATGGCTGCAGTCACCATCTGCAGTGATTTTGGAGCCCAAAAAATAAAGTCTGACACTGTTTCCACTGTTTCCCCATCTATTTCCCATGAAGTGGTGGGACCAGATGCCATGATCTTTGTTTTCTGAATGTTGAACTTTAAGCCAACTGTTTCACTCTCCTCTTTCACTTTCATCAAGAGGCTTTTGAGTTCCTCTTCACTTTCTGCCATAAGGGTGGTGTCATCTGCATATCTGAGGTTATTGATATTTCTCCCGACAATCTTGATTCCAGCTTGTGCTTCTTCCAGTCCAGCGTTTCTCATGATGTACTCTGCATACAAGTTAAATAAGCAGGGTGATGCAAATCAAAGCCAACATGAGATAATACTTCACACATGTTAGAGGGGTTACCATCAAAAAGACAAAAAATTACAAGTGTTGACAAGGATGTGGAAAAAAGGAAACCCTAGAACACAGTTGGTTGGAATGTAAATTGGTACAGCCACTCTGAAAAACTGGCAGTTCCTCAAAAAGTTAAAATAGAATTACCATATGATCCACCAATTCCTCTCCTTATCATTTATTTGAAGAAAACAAAAACACTAGTTCAAAAAGATACACCACTCAATGCCCACAGTAGCATTATTTACAATAGGCAAGATATGGAAGCAACCTAAGTGCTCATCAGCAAGTTAATGGATAAAGAAGATGTAGTATATATGTGTGTTCATATCTATCTATCTATATATATATATATATGTATGTATGCACAAAATGGAATATTACTAAGTCATAAAAAGAAGAAAATGTTGCTATTTGCAACAACATGGATGGACCTGGATGTCATTATACTTAATGAAATTGAGTGAGAGAAAGTCAAATACTGTTATGTTTTCACCTATATGGGGAATCTAAAAACCAAAATGAATGAACAAGTAAAGCAGAAACATACTCACGGACATGGAGAATAAGTAGTGATTATCACAGGGAGAGGGGCAGTGCTGGGGGCAAAAGAGATGAAGAGGATAAAGAGCTACAAACTACCAACCATAAAATAAGTAACTATGTAACATACAGCACACAGAATATATTCAATATTTTACAATCACTTTGTATGATGGGCAATCTATAGAAATATTGAACCACTATGTTGCACTCCTCAAAGTAATATAATGTTCTAAGTCAACTATACTTCAATAATTTTTCAAAAGTTCCCTCTCTGACGAGACCGCAGTGTTTCATTTACTCTCAAGATGGTTTACTTTTATCCTATAACCATCACTTAGAGGGTAAATTCACTACACAAAATTTTTTTCTCAAGAACTGCTGACAAGATATGTTATTGACTTTTGTGCCTTATCTATCCCCATTTGCTTTTACTTTCTGAAATCCTCATGCTGAACTTGATAACGAGAAATAGCTTTCTCTCATGGAATTACACCCTGTTGCCTGGACGCAAAGCTTGTAATCTTAATCTTAAACAGGAACCCTACTGATGTAACATTTTATTTGACTCAAATTTATTATGGTCTCTACCACCAAGACTCTTGCATTGTTCTAAAAGAAATAGACCAGAAGACAACATGAAGATAATCAAGTATCACAATGAGCAGGATTTGATTCACCGGATTGGAATTCATGTCCAGCCATTGTTCCAAGGAGTTAGGAAGCCTATGGTTTTGAATTCATGTAGCAATACATTAATTAATGTATTAATGGCTTCCCAATATACGCTCTTTCTTTTCTGCTTTTGTCCCTTGCTGTCTACCTGCTTCCTTTAAGCTCAGCCCATTCATGGCTAGTTTGGGTTTCCAGTGGCTGTTCAGCTTAGGATCTACTGCTAGAACTTTTGCTGTACTAAATAAATGGATGTGTAAGAAGATAAGTGATTGTATATAACTTGGAAAAGTTACTCGTACTGTAATACTCATTTGGAGCACTAAAATAATGACGCAAATACGGTGGGCCTGGAACAAGAATCCCGGAACTAAAGTCCCATATTAGCCAATAAAACAAAGATGAAGCAGAAAGACCTAACAATGGCCAAAAATGATGGTTTTTAAATTCTGCTCTGATTTTTAAGTCACTGATGATGATTATTGATATAAATATGTTTAGGAATCTATGATATAACATAAAACTTTGAAAACTAGAATTTTATGTTTTAGTCCTGACTCATTTTATCATTTTACTTGTGAAATTTTCAGCAAATCTGTATGAAGCTTAATTTATGCATCTGAAAAATAGGAAATAATTGCCTATTAGTATCTTTATGAAATACAGAAACAGAAAAATAAGATAAGTGTGAAAGTGCTGCAAACAGCATAAAATGTTTATAGATATTCTTCATATTTCAGCAAGAATTTTACAGGAATGTAATACTAGGGAAAGTTGGATAAAGACAAAGTTTTCTCTGAAAAAGTAAATAATATATCTGTGATTCTATATTATATAATGACAATCTAGGCCATAATAAGATAACAGAATCTCTGTCTCTGTAGCATCTTTGTGAAACATGTTAGTAGAAGGGTTTTCATATTCTGTGTTGAATATCATTATTCTACTAAATAATGTCTAACTAAATAACTATCTCGGAGAAGGCAATGGCACCCCACTCCGGTACTCTTGCCTGGAAAATCCCATTGACGGAGGAACCTGGTAGGCTGCAGTCCATGTGGTCACTAAGAGTCGGACATGACTGAGCGACTTCCCTTTCACTTTTCACTTTCATGCATCGGAGAAGGAAATGGCAACCCACTCCAGTGTTCTTGCCTGGAGAATCCCAGGGATGGGGGACCCTGGTGAGCTGCCGTCTATGGGGTCGCACAGAGTCGGACACGACTGAAGCGACTTAGCAGCAGCAGCAGCAAATGACTATCTAACTAACTAAATGTCTAAAAGAGTTGTGGCTTTCATAGGACCATTTTTATTATGTATAAATATGTAAATTTGGAAAGAAGAAAAAAACACTTTATTTTGGGGGGTAGAATAGATGGTTTTGTTACATTTGTAAGTGGAATAGCAATCATCAAATATCACCTAAAAATTGTTCTCACTGGAAAGAATGCCAGCATGTTAAGCTAATGATGGATAATACTATTTATGTAAAAATTTGCTTTTGGCACCATTCTGAAATGAAAACTTTTCATTTTAATCCCTCAATTAGCATGAATAATACTTCACTTTTAATTAATCATCATCATAACTCATCATCAAATTATCAAATTGAGCTCTCCTTGTGAAAGGCACTACACAAAATAAAATAATGAAGATGAGCCCTGCCACTTTTCTATTCTATGAAACAATTGTAGAGGAGGTATCTACCTGCAGACTTTTACTGTTCATTTGTATTTACTTCTAAAAAGAAGGGTCTTTCTTACCTTTCATTTTGAAAATGCTATAATGCAGGAGAGATTTCAGAGATGGCAAGCCAGGGAGCAACATCCAAATTAACTGTCTAAAACTGGGAGCCATCTCCCTATCCCCACAGATGTGGGTGTGAAAGTTGTTGCTGTTTAATCTCTAAATTGTGTCCCATTCTTTTGCTACTGCATGGGCTATAGCCTGCCAGTCTCCTCTGCCCATGGG
This sequence comes from Bos taurus, assembly GCF_002263795.3. Taxonomy (NCBI): domain Eukaryota; kingdom Metazoa; phylum Chordata; class Mammalia; order Artiodactyla; family Bovidae; genus Bos; species Bos taurus. Next base: position 25,331,816 of record NC_037328.1, on the reverse strand, counting down.
GTTTCCCAGGCAAAAATAGTGGAGTGGGTTGCCATTTCCTTCTCCAGGGAATCTTCACAACCTAGGGATTAGACCCATGTCTCCTGCATTAACAGGTGGATTCTTTACTATTGAGCCAGAAAGGAAGCCCATATCTCCCTTTAAATATAGGAAACATTCTATTCAGGCAAAATTAGCAGTAAACATCTATGGCAAAAAAGAATCTGCAATCATTTTTCCAAGTTCTTGCCTTCTTCTTCATTTATCTTTCCCTCACTTCCTCCACTGGAAATGATATTTAAGGATACCATTTAACAATATAACAGATTAAATACAGAGGAATAGCAAGTATCATTTCTCTCCAAAGAAGGAATCATCTTTACTAATTGCAGAGTCAAGGAATACGCTGACTGTCCTCTACATGCTTCCATTCCAAACAATTCCCTGTGATGCTTTGTTTTTGAGGAAACCACCCCCCACCACTGGGGCTTCCCCAGTGGCTCAGCGGGTGAAGAAGCCACCTGCAACGCAGGAGACACAGGAGATGCAGATTTGATCCGTGGGTTGAGAAGATTTTCTGGAAAAGAAACTAGTTCCTTTTTCTCGCCTGAAATATTCTTGCACTTCAATATTCTTGCCTGAAAAATTCCATGGACAGAGGAGCCTGGTGGGCTACAGTTCAAAGGTTCACAAAGGGTCGGGCACCACTGAATGACTAAGCAAGCATACACCCCCCACCATTAAGACTGTCACAGAATAAAGACCCTTAAGCAGCTATATAAGCATGAGTATTTCTGAAGTATGTGTGGCTGGTGTGTTAAAACAATAAAGTATAAAATAGAGCTCTTTACAGATAGGCCACTCTGCATGAAAACATAAATATATATATATATATATATATATATATATATATGTAGAATGAAATGGCAACCCATTCCAGTATTCTTGCCTAGAGAATCCTGTGGACAGAGAAGCCTGGTGGGATGCTGTCCATAGGATCGCACAGAGTCAGACATGACTGAAGCGACTTAGCATGCATGCATGCATGCATTGGAGAAGGAAATGGCAACCCACTCCAGTGTTCTTGCCTGGAGAACCCCAGGGACGGAGGAGCCTGGAGGGCTGCCGTCTGTGGGGTCGCACAGAGTTGGACATGACTGAAGCAACTTAGCAGCAGCAGCATATGTATGTATATAATTACATGTAATTTTGAAATAATATGAAGCTTCTGGAAGAGACATGTTATTAAAAGGCTTTCAGAGTTTTTTTTCTTTCTTCAGCAAATTAATTTTATAGGAAATAGAAGTCATTGTGAAATATATATCTCAAGATATATTTTCTCCAGCCTTCACATTTATCTATTTAGCTAAATATCATTTCCATATCTATATATATATGCATACATACACATAAATTTATAAATATATATCTTACTCAAAAATTATTCTGCACCTGTAACTCTATTTCTGTTTTGCAGATAATTTCATTTGTACCCTTTTTTTAGATTCCATTTGTAAGCGATATCATAAGCTATTTATCTTTCTCTGTCTGACTTATGTACAAAACATACATAGAGTTACAGATGTAGAAAACAAAGTCATGGTTACCAGGGAGCAAGGGAGGGATAAATTGGGAGATTGGGGTTGAGATATAGATATATATATATATATATATATACACTACTATATATAAAATAGAAAATTAATAAGGACCTGCAATATAACACAAGGAACTCCGTTCAATACTCTTCAGTGGCCTTTATGGGAAAAGAATCTTAAAAAAAAGGGACTATACATATATGAATAACTGATTTACTTTGCAGTGTACTTGAAAATAATACAACATTGTAAACCAATCTTATGCCAATGATTTTTTAGAAAATTATTCTGAAAAGAGCATTTCCTAAGTATTTTTTTCATCTTAAACTACATACGAACCTAGATTTTTAAGGGAAATCAGAGTTTAGATATACCAATTATAAGTGGCTTTAGCATTGTGCTGTATTAGAAAGTATGAATAAAATATCACTAAATCATCATATCAATCCACACTCTATTCAGAGGTTTCTGTGATGGTGTTCACTTTTTTGTTATTTATTTTTTTATGGAAGTAGGAAAGAGGTAGTTATCTCTTTGGAGCTACAATCAAAGATATTTTCAAATTCATAATATGTCCTACATATCTGTATTTCTTTCCACATACACTTGGTTCATCACAACATTTCCTATTTCATTTTTTCCTATCCATATTAGTCAAGATTCTTCAGGGAAGCATAATCAGCAGAATGTGTATATACATACATACAGATAGAGGTGGAGAAAGGTTTATTTATGCCCGCACCTGACTGAATGAGGCTACGATGTTAGGGGGAGTAATATATGCGTAACTCAACATCCACTGGTGTAAATGTTAACTTAATCCAAAAATATCTTCACAGAAATATCCAGAAGTATATTTTACTAAATATCTGGGGACCATGATCCAGCTCAGATGACTCATAAGATCATCCATCATACCAGCTACTGAAAATAGTTGCCTTACTATTGACATCTGTGTGTCTCTAGAAAGTGTTTAAAAACAACACACTAGTGAATGTTTCTCTGTGATAAAACCAAGTGGAACAAGGGAGAAAAATAGGCCTTGAGAGTAATTTAAATCCTAGTTTTGCTGTTCTATAGGTGATTTACCTCAATTAAATTAGTTACTTGAGTCATGCTTTTTCATCTGTAAAATGAGGATAGATCTTTCCACTAATTCACATTTCATTGATTTGCACCTATTTGAGAAATAGAGATTGAATCACTAGTTTTCTGCTATATTTAGGGCTTGAAAAAGCATTTAACCCAAGTTGTTTTCTGCTTGTTAATTTCTAAAAAATTTACATCTGTATGGTACCTAATGTTTTCAGTTATATTGGATCGAGCAAATTTTGTAGGGAAAATATCTGAAATCTTCCATAGCTGTATCCCATTCCCTTTTATTTTCTCACTATTTGTTTTAAATATATGAGAATATAAAAGATAAAAACTAAACAGCAATTACCTGTAATAGTCTTAAAAGTACAAATTTAAAACTTTAATAGATATTATAAATGATCTTTCTCCATAAATTAAACTTAAACAGCGACTGACTGACGTCTGTCACAGAAACAAATTCATTTACATGGAAGTAAAGGGAAAACAGAATTTCTTGAGTTTTGCTCAATTCCAGTTTGACCGTTTGGTGTCTCCTTGTTTCTAATCTCTTTCTGAGGGCAACCACTTGCCCTTAAGGAAGCTTAAAGAGAAGATTCAATTATAGTTATTTGATTAGGAGTGGTCTTTGAACTTTAAGGCAGAGTGTAGGTTGTTTTGCTATTTAATTTTCCCCCGTCTTAAATCTCTTCCCTGGTTCAAACTATAAAGAGTCTGCCTGCAGTGCAGGAGATGGGGGTTTGATCCCTGGATGGGGAAGATCCCCTGGAGAAGTAAATGGCAACCTACTCCAGTATTCTTGCTTGGAGAATCCCATGGACATATGAGTCTGGCAGGCTACAGTTCACAGGGTCACAAAGAGTCAGACACGACTGAGCTATGGAAACCAGCCAGTCTTAAATCTCACATTGTAGCTACTCTTTCGGTAAGAACTTAGTGATAGGCATACCGGGTATTAGAGAGAGGGAGAGAAGTTGCTCAGTCGTGTCCAGCTCTTTGCGACTGCATGGACTGTAGCCTACCAGGCTCCTCCGTCCATGGGATTTTCTAGACAAGAGTACTGGAGTGGGTTGCCGTTTCCTTCTCCAGAGAATCTTCCTGACCCAGGAATCGAACCCAGGTATCCCGCATTGCGGGCAGACGCTTTACTGTCTGAGCCACCAGGGAAGTGGGTATTAAAGACAATAAAATAAGACATTTTGAGTGTAATAATTACAGTTTCATCATTGTCATTATTTTAAGGAAATTATAATGAGGAAAACAAAAGTGCATTTTTCATTTGTTACTGAACACAATTAATTTTCAAAGAAGTTTTTGTTCACGCTAATTCTCTATGTGCTATAAAGAAGGAACAGATGTATACTAAAAAAAAAAAAAATTGCCCAGTATTTGTTTTGCAAAGTGAAGAATGTAACTATAATTAGGAATGGCAATCTTTAAAATTTTCAACTGATATGTAATATATTCACAAATTATCAAAAATAAAAAGCAAACATTCACATGTTATGTATGTTTATACAGCCCAAGGACAAAAAATAAAGATCCAAGGATTGCTCATGTGTGCACATTAAATGTTTAGACAAATATACACATGCACATGATATCATATTACATATATGTCAAATATATATCATATTCTTCTCCACTGAGCAGCAATTTATTTTTCTCTCTTGGTCAAACTTCATCACTCTTAGTTTTCTGAATCAGAAAACTTTACAGGCAGAAAATCATCAACAGTTTTACTCCAGAGTGTGTGCAAATGTTTTCATACAGCTCTGTTATTAACAATAATGACCTCAGCACAATGCATTTCCAGGGGAATTAATGACTGGGGTTAATGGCCCAAAGCAAAGCCATCCAGTCATGAATCCCTAAGAAATACCCTGTGCTTTGATCATTATTGCTTCATTACAACATAAAAATAATCAGCAGCAATTACAGTGGCAACTATGGGAACAGTTCAGCCTTGAAAATTAACTGTTTCTGGTGTAACAGTGCTGAAGATGTCATGGCTTCCAGCGAATTAAGTATAAGCAATCCTGTAACAAAAAGGAATTGATACAAATGACACTGAAATGTAATGTGATCCTGAGTGGCCAATATTCCCATTGAAATTAGAGATATGCATGGCTAACCAAAGGAAGTGAAATGAGCCTATGCAAATAAAATACCAAGCAAGTGAACCTAAACTAAATTTTTTTGAAAAAGCTATTTATCGCATGCTCAGAAAAAATTTTTAAAATGGATAGTGTACTTGTGCCCATATTTTGATGAATTCCAGGAAAATAGTAACAGAGAAGATAAAAAGATAATCTGAAAAAAATCTTGAAATGCTTGCAAAAAAGCAAAAGTAAAATGTTTTTTGTTTTCTTTTATTATTTAAGATCTAGTTCTTTTTATTTTATTTTTATTGAAGTATAATTAGTTTACAATGTGTTAGTTTCAGGTATACAGCAAAGTGATTCAGTTATACACACACACATATATGTATGTATGTTCTTTTTCAGATTCTTTTCCCTTATAGGTTATTACAGGTTATTACAAAATACTGAATATAGTTCTCTATGCTATATAATAGGCATTTGTTGGTTATCACATAGTGGTATGTATATGTTAATCCTAAACTCCTAATTTATAACTCCCCATTTCCTTGGTGACTCATAAGGCAAAGAATCTGCCTGCAATGCAGGAGACCTGGGTTCAATCACAGGTCGAAAGATCCCCTGGAGAAGGGAGTGACAACTCACTCCAGTACTCTTGCCTGTAAAATTCTATGGACAGAGGAGCATGGCAGGCTACAGCTCATGAGGCTGTAAAGAGTCGGACACGACTGAGCAGCTAACACGTACTTACCTCCCCCTTTGGTAATCATAAGTTTGTTTTCTATGTCTGTGGATCTAAATAATAAATTTTAATGTTTTAAACTTTCATATCAATTTTCAGTTATTCTGCATTTTCACGTAATGTAAACCTTTTCCAAAGCAGTGCATATGTTGTTGAATTAAAGGATGCTTGGGTAAAGTATAAATTGAACATAATATTAGTCACTCACTTGTGTCTGACTCTTTGTGACCCCATGGACTGTAACCATCAGTCCCCTCTGTCCATGGAATTTTCCAGGCAAGAATATTGGAGTGGGTTGCCATTTCCTTCTCCAGGGGATCTTCCTGACCCAGGGATTGAACCCAGGTCTTCCGCATTACAGGCAGACTCTTTACCAACTGAGCCACCAGGGAAGCCATAAATTGAACATATGTATTTAATAAAAATCAAAACGAGAATATATTTCCCTGTATTATAGCTTCTGCCCCAAAGACTATTCAAATGATTGCTCACTAACAATGTCTTCAACCAGAAGTTCAATAGCCTTTTCATGTATTCCTTTCCTCCACTCTGTTCAAGGTGAACATTTGTCATGGTTATACTTGCTTTATTATTATTTCTGTAATCTCTCTCTCTTTCCTTGACTTCTATGACAAATTCTTGTTCTTTCTGTCTAATCACTTACGCATTGAATCTTTAACTATCTTCTTTGGACTCCATTTCTCTTCCCATTCTCTGTATACAGGTATCCATTAAGACTGGTTTTTGACATAATTTCCTTCCCTATAAGTATCCTAATACTTCTAGAATATCATTGGCTCCCATAAGTTTAATGGTTTTCCTTCATATATGGATACCAAGTCTATTTCTCCATTTCAATCCTCTCCCAAATTAGTATTTCCTAAATCTGTACAAGACATGAGGCCCTGTACATGTTTTTGGCAATGTTTAAATCTACCTCATCACTTTCCTCATTGGCTTCTTTATTAATCCTCCCCTTGCTCAAAACCTCTACCTTTTGACATCAGCATTTATCATCACTGATTGAGTTCTATTTAACTCCATATCCAAGTTTTCTAGTCTTGATCTCCCTATCGCTCTGAGGCTCATTTGTCGCTCTTAATTCCATAGCCATATGCATAGTTAATCTTTAATCTGAATTATTTCAGTAGACGTTCACTTCAGTTCAGTCACTCAGTCATGTCCGACTCTTTGCGACCCCATGAATCGCAGCACACCAGGCGTCCCTGTCCATCAGCAACTCCTGGAGTTCACTCAAACTCATGTCCATCGAGTCAGTGATGCCATCCACCCATCTCATCCTCTGTCGTCCCCTTCTCCTCCTGCCCCCAATCCCTCCCAGCATCAGAGTCTTTTCCAATGAGTCAACTCTTCGCATGAGGTGGCCAGAGTACTGGAGTTTCAGCTTTAGCATCAGTCCTTCCAAAGAAATCCCAGGGCTGATCTCCTTTAGAATGGACTGACTGGATCTCCTTGCAGTCCAAGGGACTCTCAAGAGTCTTCTCCAACACCACAGTTCAAAACATCAATTCTTTGGCACTCAGCTTTCTTAACAGTCCAATTCTCACATCCATACATGACTACTGATAAAACCATAGTCTTGACTAGATGGACCTTTGTTGGCAAAGTAATGTCTCTGCTTTTGAATATGCTATCTAGGTTGGTCATAACTTTCCTTCCAAGGAGTAAGCATCTTTTAATTTCATGGCTGCAGTCACCATCTGCCATGATTTTGGAGCCCCCAAAAATAAAGTCTGACACTGTTTCCACTGTTTCCCCATTTTTTCCCATGAAGAGATGGGACCAGATGCCATGATCTTAGTTTTCTGAATGTTGAGCTTTAAGCCAACTTTTTCACTCTCTCCTTTTACTTTCATCAAGAGGCTTTTTAGTTCCTCTTCACTTTCTGCCATAAGGGTGGTGTCATCTGCATATCTGAGGTTCTTGATATTTCTCCTGGCAATCTTGATTCCAGCTTGTGATTCTTCCAGCCCAGCATTTCTAATGATGTACTCTGCATATAAGTTAAATAAACAGGGTGACAATATACAGCCTTGATGTACTCCTTTTCCTATTTGGACCCAATCTGTTGTTCCATGTCCTGTCTAACTGTTGCTTCCTGACCTGCATACAAATTTCTCAAGAGGCAGGTCAGGTGGTCTGGTATTTCCATCTCTTTCAGAATTTTCCACAGTTTATTGTGATCCACACACTCAAAGGCTTTGTCATAGTCAATAAAGCAGAAATAGATATTTTTCTGGAACTCTCTTGCTTTTTTCATGATCCAGCAGATGTTGGCAATTTGATCTCTGGTTCCTCTGCCTTTTCTAAAACCAGCTTGAACATCTGGAAGTTCATGGTTCACATATTGCTGAAGCCCGGCTTGGAGAATTTTGAGCATTACTTTACTAGCGTGTGAGATGAGTGCAACTGTGCGGTAGTTTGAGCGTTCTTTGGCATTGCCTTTCTTTGGGATTGGAATGAAAACTGACCTTTTCCAGTCCTGTGGCCACTGCTGAGTTTTCCAGATTGCTGGCATATTGAGTGTAGCACTTTCACAGCATCATCTTTCAGGATTTGGAATAGCTCAACTGGAATTTCATCACTTCCACTAGCTTTGTTCGTAGTGATGCTTTCTAAGGCCCACTTGACTTCACATTCCAGGATGTCTGACTTTAGGTCAGTGATCACACCATTGTGATTATCTGGGTCATGAAGATCGTTTTTGTACAGTTCTTCTGTGTATTCTTGCCACCTCTTCTTAATATCTTCTGCTTCTGTTAGGTCCATATCATTTCTGTCCTTTATCGAGCCCATCTTTGCATGAAATGTTTCCTTGGTATCTCTAATTTTCTTGAAGACATCTCTAGTCTTTCCCATTCTATTGTTTTCCTCTATTTCTTTGCACTGATCACTGAGGAAGGCTTTCTTATCTCTCCTTGCTATTCTTTGGAACTCTGCATTCAGATGCTTATATCTTTCCTTTTCTGCTTTGCTTTTCGCTTCTCTTCTTTTCACAGCTATTTGTAAGGCCTCCCCAGATAGCCATTTTGCTTTTTCGCATTTCTTTTCCATGGGGATGGTCTTGATCCCTGTCTCCTGTACAATGCCACGAACCTCATTCCATAGTTCATCAGGCACTCTATCTATCAGATCTAGGCCCTTAAATCTATTTCTCACTTCCACTGTATAATCATAAGGGATTTGATTTAGGTCATACCTGAATGGTCTAGTGGTTTTCCCTACTTTCTTCAATTTAAGTCTGAATTTGGTAATAAGGAATTCATGATCTGAGCCACAGTCAGCTCCTGGTCTTGTTTTTGTTGACTGTATGGAGCTTCTCCATCTTTGGCTGCAAAGAATATAATCAATCTGATTTCAGTGTTGACCATCTGGTGGTGTCCATGTGTAGAGGCTTCTCTTGTGTTGTTGGAAGAGGGTGTTTGCTATGACCAGTGCATTTTCTTGGCAAAACTCTATTAGTCTTTGCCCTGCTTCATTCCGTATTCCAAGGCCAAATTTGCCTGTTACTCCAGGTGTTCCTACTTTTGCATTCCAGTCCCCTATAATGAAAAGGACATCTTTTTTGGGTGTTAGTTAAAAGGTCTTTTAGGCCTTCATAGAACCATTTCCCAAGAAGAAATAATCTAAAGGTTCCTGCTGCTGCTGCTAAGTCACTTCAGTCATGTCCAACTCTGTATGACCCCATAGACTAAAGGTTCCTACAATGATCAAATACTTGGATTAATATAAATTTTCTAATAACAGATAATTCCAGATACAGATAATTTCACTGGTGACATCTATCAAACATTCAAGGAAGAAAGAAATCAAATTCTGTGAAATCCTTTTAGAAAATAGAAAAAGAGTAAAGCTTCTCAAGTTATTTTATGAAGCCATAGCAGTAGTAGTAGTAGTGAAATCACTCAGTTGTGTCAGACTTTTTGCGACCCCATGGACTATACAGTCCATGGATTTCTCTAGCCCAGAATACCGGAGTGGGTAGCCTGTCCCTTTTCCAGGGGATCTTCCCAACTCAGGGATAAAACTTAGGTCTCCCGCATTGTAGGCAGATTCTTCACCAGCTGAGTCACAAGCGAAGTGCTTATGAAGCCATAATTAACTTGATATCAAAACTAAAGAATTAGAAGAAACATATTACAGACCAATAACTTTCATTGTAAGAGATAACAAAATCTTCAAAATTATGATGAAAGCAATTCCACAAATGTATAACACATCACAAGCAAGCAAAAGCTTATTCTGTAAATGCAAGGTTTCTCTGTAAATGCAAGGTTGCCATACTGAATATCAACTCATGTACATCATCATATTGGTAGATTAAATAAGAAAAAAACAATTATTTTTCTAAATGCATAAAAATCATTAACAAAAGTCCATATTCTGATGATAAAACTCTCAGCCAAGTAGGAATAGAAAGAACTTCCTCAACCTGATACAGCACTTCTAGAGAAGACCTGCAGAGTATCATACTTATAATTTATTTATCTCACCAATACAGGGAACAAGACAAAGGAATTTGCTCTCACATTTCCTAATCAACATCTTCCTAAAAGTCACAGATAATGCAATAAAACAATGTAAAGAAATAAAGGCATCCTGATTGGAAAATAATAATGAAAACATTCTCTAGTCAGAGACAATATATATGTATAGTCATAACAATTCTACAAAATATTCTAAAGTTGAGTGAATTTAATCCCATTCAGAGTTGCAGTATGCAAGATCAATATATTGTTGAAAATCAATTTTATTTCTCTATATTAGCAGTGAACAATTGAAATGCAAAATGCAAAAGAAGAAAATGCAATCTACAATCAGTTCAGTTCAGTTCAGTTGCTCAGTCATGTCTGACTCTTTACGACCCAATTGACTGCAGCACTCCAGGCTTCTCTCCCTGTCCATCACCAACACCCAGACCTTGCTTAAACTCGTGTCCATTGAGTCGGTGATCTCATCCAACCACCATCCTCTGTTGTCCCCTTCTCCTCCACCCTTCAATCTTTGCCAGCATCAGGGTATTTCCCAGTGAGACAGTTCTTCCCATCAGGTGGCCAAGTTATTGGAGTTTCAGCTTCAACATCAATCCTACCAATGAATATTCAGGACTGATTTCCTTTAGGATGGAGTGGTTGGCTCTCCTTGCAGTCCAAGGGACTCTCAAGAGTCCTCCAACACCACAGTTCAAAGTATTAATTCTTCAGAGCTCAGCTTTCTTTATAGTCCAATTCTCACATCCATACATGACTACTGGAAAAACCATAGCTTTGACTAGATGGACCTTTGTTAGCAAAGTAATGTCTCTGCTTTTGAATATGCTGTCTAGGTTGGTCATAACTTTTCTTCCAAGGTGCAAGTGTCTTTCAATTTCATGGCTGCAATCACCATGTGCAGTGATTTTGGAGTCCAAGAAAATAGTCTCTCACTGTATCCAATGTTTCCTTATCTATTTGCCATGAAATGATGGGACTAGATGCCATGATCTTTGTTTTTTGAATGTTGTGTTTTAAGCCAACTTTTTCACTCTCCTCTTGACTTTCATCAAGAAGCTCTTTAGTTCTTCTTCACTTTCTGCCATAAGTGTGGTGTCATCTGCGTATCTGTGGTTATTGATATTTCTCCCGGCTATCTTGATTCCAGTTTATGCTTCATCCAGCCCAGCATTTTGCATGATGTACTCTACATATAAGTTAAATAAGCAGGGTGACAACATACAGCCTTGAGGTACTCCTTTCCTGATTTGGAACAAGTCTGTTGCTCCATGTCCAGTTCTAACTGTTGCTTCTTGACCTGCACATAGATTTCTCAGGAGGCAGATCAGGTGGTCTGGTATTCCCATCTCTTTCAGAATTTTCCACAGTTTATTGTGATCCACTAGTCAAAGGCTTTGGCATTGTCAAAAAATCAGAAGTAGACATTTTTTTGGAACTCTCTTGCTGTTTTCATGATCCAGTGGATGTTGGCAATTTGGTCACTGTTTTTTTTTTTTTTTAATTTTTTTTATTAATTTTTTTTAATTTTTAAATTTTTTATTCCTTTATTTCTCATGTGTTCCCCATCCTGAACCCTCCTCCCTCCTCCCTCCCCATACCATCCCTCTGGGTCGTCCCAGTGCACCAGCCCCAAGTATCCAGCATCGTGCATTGAACCTGGACTGGCATCTTGTTTCATACATGACATTTTGGTCTCTGATTCCTCTGCCTTTTCTACACCCAGCTTGAACATCTGGGAGTTCACAGTTCACATGCTATTGAAGCCTGGCTAGAAGAATTTTGAGCATTACTTTGCTAGCATGTGAGATGAGTGCAATTATGTGGTAGTTTGAACATTCTTTGGCATTGCCTTTCTTTGGATTGGAATAAACCACTTTTCCAGTTCTGTGGCCATTGCTGAGTTTTCCAAATTTGCTGGCATATTAAGTGCAGCACCTTCACAGCATCATCTTTTAAGATTTGAAATAGCTAAACTGGAATTCCATCACCTCCACCAGCTTTGTTCGTAGTGATGCTTCCTAAACCCACTTGACTTTACATGCCAGGATTTCTGGCTCTGGGTGAGTAATCACACAATCATGATTATCTGGGTTGTAAAGATCTTTTTTGTATAGTTCTTCTGCGTATTCTTGCTACCTCTTCTTAATATCTTTTGCTTCTGTTAGGTACATATCATTTCTATCCTTTACTGTGCCCATATGCAGGTCAGGAAGCAACAGTTAGAACTGGACATGGAACAACAGACTGGTTCCAAATAGGAAAAGGAGTATGTCAAGGCTGTATATTGTCACCCTGTTTATTTAACTTATATGCAGAGTACATCATGAGAAATGCTGGGCTGGAAGAAGCACAAGCTGGAATCAAGATTGCCAGGAGAAATATCAGTAACCTCAGACATGCAGATGACACCACCCTTATGGCAGAAAGTGAAGAGGAACTAAAAAGCCTCTTGATGAAAGTGAAAGAAGAGAGTGAAAAAGTTGGCTTAAAGCTCAACATTCAGAAAACTAGGATCATGGCATCTGGTCCCATCACTTCATGGGAAATAGATTGGGAAACAGTGGAAACAGTGTCAGGCTTTATTTTGGGGGGCTCCAAAATCACTGAAGATGATGATTGCAGCCATAAAATTAAAAGACGCTTACTCCTTGGAAGGAAAGTTATAACCAACTTAGGCAGCTTATTAAAAAGCAGAGACATTACTTTGCCGACAAAGGTCCATCTAGTCAAGGCTATGGTTTTTCCAGTAGTCATGTGTGGATGTGAGAGTTGGACTATAAAGAAAGCTGAGCGCCGAAGAATTTATGCTTTTGAACTGTGGTGTTGGAGAAGACTCTTGAGAGTCTCTTGGACTGCAAGGAGATCCAACCAGTCCATCCTAAGGGAAATCAGTCCTGGGTTTTCATTGGAAGGACTGATGCTGAAGCTGAAACTCCAGTTCTTTGGCCACCTGATGTGAAGAGCTGACTCATTTGAAAAGACTCCAATGCTTGGAAAGATTGAGGGCAGGAGGAGAAGGATACAACAGAGGATGAGATGGTTGGATGGCATCACCCACTCAATGGACATGGGTTTGGTGAATATCCGGGAGTTGTTGATGGACAGGGAAGCCTGGCGTGCTGCAGTTCATGGGGTCGCAAAGAGTCAGACATGACTGAGGGACTGAACTGAACTGAACTGAACAATAAAAAAAAGTATGAGACTGAGAAACAGAAACATTTTAACAGAATAGAACAGAAAGTCAATATATAAACCCACTCAAATATAGTAAATAGGCTTTTGATAAAGTTGCAAAGGTAATTGAAGGGAAAAAGTATTTTTATCAAATGATACTGGAACAGAGGACAAATTTGCAAACATGCAAATTTGCTAAAATCCAAGCAAATCAAAATATGTACATCTCATGCCTTATGCAAAAATTGCTTCAAGATACATTGTAGACCTAATATTAAAAGTTAAAACTAGAAAACTCCCTGAACATCTGTAAAAACATATTTGGAGCCTTTGGTTAGGAAAGGAGTTCTTAATCATGATCCCCAAAAGGCATAATTCTTAAACCAAAAAGAGGGATTATCAACATTTGCTCTGTGAAAGACACTATTAGAGAATGAGAACACAACCATAGACTGTGAAAAATTTTTGCAGATGATTTATCTGAGAGTAATTATATCCAGAATATATAACACAACAGCACAACAGTAGGGAAATAAAAACTCAATTTAAAAATGGGCAAAAGATGTGAAGAGATATTTTACCATGGAAGGTAAGTAGCTTGCAAATAATGTGAAAAGCTGCTTAACATGATATTTAGAGAAATTGAAATTGTCAACATTGCCATACCTATTTGAATACCTTTTTTAAAAAATAAAGTGAAAATCAATTGTTTTTTAAATAATAGCAGATGCTGGCATGTCATAGAGCAAATGAAACTGCCATATATAACTGGCAGTAAAGCAAAACTGGTACAGCCAGTTTAGAAAAGACAATCGACCCTTTATTACAAAATTAGACATATGACTGATCATTCCCATTCCTACAAAGAAATGAAAATCTGCACGTAAGTATTTATAGCAGCTTTATTTGTGATAAAAATTTAGAAGCCACCCTAAACTCTCTTAACTAGGAATGGATAAACAAACTCTGGTATATTCATGCAATGGAAAGCTATTCAATAAAAATGAATGAACTATTGATATACTTCACTACATGTTTAAACCTCAGCTGCATTTTACAAAGTAAAAGAACTCATATCCAACTGGGGATTATACAAATTATTGTATAATTCTACTTATATGGCATTATGGAAAACATACAACTCCAGGAAGAAAACAGGTGCTTGCCAAAGCCTGGGACTGGAGAGGATGTTTGACTGAAAAAGGATAGCATGAGAGAATTTGGGAGCTCTTGGAACATTCTGTATCTTGATTCTGATGGTGAACACACAGATATATGTATTTCTCAAAACTCACAGAATCAAAAAGAGTAGCTTTTGTACCAGGTAAGTTTAAAAGTAAAACTTACAGTCAGTAGTGCTTTGGAACATACATGACCAAATATTCCGTCCATCTGTCCTAAGTCACTTCACTCTTGCCCAACTCTTTGTGACCCCATGGACCATAGCCCACCAGTTTCCTCTATCCATGGAATTCTCCAAGCAGGAGTACTAGAGTGGGTTGCCTTTTCCTTCTCCAGGGGATATTCCCAACCCAGGGATCAAACCTTCGTCTCACATCTCTTGCAATATCAGACGGGTTCTTTACCACTAGTGTCAATATTGGTGAGCATTAAATTTAATTGAGTTCCAAGGAGATGATGAATGATTCCAAGTACGAAACATAGATGACTTCTGCTGATCAGTATTGGGAAGTATTCCAACCTAAGGTTTTGACATAGATCTAAATCTTTAAGGATCATCCAGGCCAGGATATCATATATTCAAGTTAGCTTTGAAAAATTTCTTGGAACTTCTAAAAGGTAAAAACAAAAGTTCTAGGAAAGTTTTACGATGCTGTAACGTTTGTTTCTACAAGGCCTTAGACCTTTGTGAAGATTAATAAGATTTTTAAATATAAAATATTGTAATAAATGTAAAGTTGGCTTATCCTCAATTCTTCCTTCATTTATAAACAGGTTATCAGTATGTTATTTTTTTATTGCTCCTGTAGCAAATTACCACAAACAGTGGCTTAAAATAATCCACATTTATTATCTTAAGCTGTTGGAGATCAATAGTCTGAAATGGGTTCTTCTTGGGTGGAGACCAAAATATTATCAGGGCTGTGCTCCCTCTAGAGGCTCTATGAGAGAATGTGTGCCCTTGAATTTACTAGCTTCCAGAGTCCACCTGCATTCTTTGGCTGGTGGTCTGTTCCTTCATCTTCAAAGTCAGCATAGCATCTTCAAGTCACTCTCTGACTCTGACCTTCTGCTTCCATTATTGCATCTCCTTTCAATTCTGACCATTCTCCCTCCTTCTTACAAGAACACTTGTGAACACAACAGGGGCCACAGGACTTGAAAAGGTCAGTTTTCATTCCAATCCCAAAGAAAGACAATGCCAAAGAGTGCTCGAACTACCGCACAATTGCACTCATCTCACACACTAGTAAAGTAATGCTCAAAATTCTCCAAGCCAGGCTTCAACAGTACATGAGCCATGAACTTCCACATGTTCAAGCTGGATTTAGAAAAGGCAGAGGAACCAGAGTTCAAATTGCCAATATACACTAGATCATTGAAAAAGCAAGAGAGTTCCAGAAAAACATCTACTTCTGCTTTATTGACTATGCCAAAGCCTTTGACTGTGTGGATCACAACAAACTGTGGAAAATTCTTAAAGAGATGGGTATACTAGACCACTTGATCTGTGTCCTAAGAAATCTGTGTGCAGGTCAGGAAGCAACAGTTAGAACTGGACATGGAGCAACAGATTGGTTCCAAATCAAGAAAGGAGTACATCAAGTATATTGTCACCCTGTTTATTTAACTTATATGCAGAGTACATCATGAGAAATGCTGGACTTGATGAAGCACAAGCTGGAATCAAGATTGCCAGGAGAAATATCAATAACCTGAGATATGCAGATGACACCACCCTTCTGGAAGAAAGCAAAAGACTAAAGAGCCTCTTGATGAAAGTGAAAGAAGAGAGTGAAAAAGATGGCTTAAAACAGCATTCAGAGAACGAAGATCATGGCATCCGGTCCCATCACTTCATGGCAAATAGATGGGTAAACAATAGAAACAGTGCCAGACTTTGTTTTTCTGGGCTCCAAAATCACTGCAGATGATGACTGCAGCCCTGAAATTAAAAGATGCTTTCTTCTTGGAAGAAAAGTATGACCAACCTAGACAGCATATTACAAAGCAGAAATGTTACTTTGCCAACAAAGGTCTGTCTAGTCAAGGCTATGGTTTTTCCAGTAGTCATGTATGGATTTGAGAATTGGATTATAAAGAAAGCTGAGTGCCACAGAATTGATGTTTTTGAACTTGATGTTGGAGAAGACTCTTGAAAGTCCCTTGGGCTGCAAGGATATCCAACCAGTCCTGAATATTCCTAAAGGAAATCAGTCCTGAATATTCATTGGTACGACTGATGCTAAAGCTGAAACTCACTAGTTTGGCCATCTGATGCAAAGAACTGACTCATTAGAAAAGACTCTAATGCTGGCAAAGATTGCAGACAGGAAGAGAAGGGGATGTCATAGGATGAGATGACTGGATGGCATCACCGACTCAATGGACATGAGTTTAATTAAACTCCAGGAGTTGGTATTGGACAGGGAGGCCTGGCATGCTGCAGTCCATAGGACGCAAAGAGTTGGACACGACTTAGCCACTGAACTGAACTGAGCTGGGTCTACCCAGTTAATTAATCTTCCATCTCAATCCTCAATTTAATCATATCTCCAAATTCCCTTTTGCATGTAAGAGCATATTAACTCTCTTCCTGGAATTATGGTATGAGCCTCGTTGGGTGGGAGTGGAGAGAGGGGAGGAGGTTATCAGCCCATACCCATTATTCTAAGCCCTGTGACACACAAAGAAAAAAATCTACCCATTGCTTCACCTACTTGTATATTATTTTGCTCAGTTTATGCCCAATTACTAATAAATCATGAATTTTGTGTTCTCTTCTTCAATAGGACAGCCTAAAACTAAGTTACTCTTGCCAGAAGATAACACACTAGAGATCCCTTTATTACATATGAGAAAGCATGAGGGCACAAGACACCTGAGTTTCTTCTGGAGAAGTACCTGTTGGAATTCAACAGCCAACCACTTTCTGTATGTCTTACCAGTAGGCAACTCAGACTTTCGTTGGTTATAGTATCCCTGAGTAAACAGACAAAAACAATGAAGGAGGGCAAAACACAATTTTAACTCTTCCCAAAAATAAAAGAATGTCACCAAGAAAAAAGTATATATAATATATAATATGTTATATCTTCTTATACTATGTAATGAACATATGTATAACATTAATATAAATATATATCATAATATGTAAATTTTCTATGTATAATGTATATTATACAAATCATATCATATATATACATTTTTATAGTGTTTCTGTCTCTCACTTGCTAGGTATTCCACAAATATCAGTAAAATACAGTTGGAAAGGGAATAAAAAATTTTTAATTTTATAATAGAAACTTTAGAAAAAATATTTATAATGTTATAAAGGTAGTCAAGAGCAAATTGTCCTTAAAACACATCCAGTTTATTATTTTAAGACGAATTAACTGTGATTATTCTTGTTCTTGTGTACATGCTAAATTGCACGTGCTAAGGAGCTTCAATATGTGTTGATTTCTTATACTGATCAAGAAGTAGAGACATCAAGCTTCAACACAGAGTAACTTCATGTAGATTATGATCATGGCTTCTGGCTTCTCTCTGACCCCAGAGGAAGGGGAGAGGCTCATTTGTTTGAGGAATTTAGGTGAAGGAGTTCAGCCTCCTCCTCCTCCTTGTCTTGTCCTGTCCAATCTGTCTGCCTACAGGGAGCATGGGGCCCAGGCAGCCATCTGCCAGATTGTAGGGTGTGATTGCTCAACTTTGGGCTGATGTAATAGATGTCAAACTCCCTTCAGCCTTAGCTCACAATTTCCAATTCAGCCTTTTCCTATCATAAAGATCATATTTCAACCTTCATTTTTCTCATCTGTTTTCCAACTTGGTTGGGAAGGAGAAGCACTGATATGTGTCTCCTGAAAATGCCACTTTGACCATTAACACAAAGAAAGAAACTAGGGAGCCTGATGAGATCCTGGGAGAAGGCAGCCTGAAGGATTTTAAACTGGGCTTTGAAGGACAAGCAGAACCCATTTAAATCAAGTACAGAAGAAAAGAGATTCCAGTCATGCAAATGACATGGTGGAGGGGAAAGACCACTGAGAATAAAGGTGGTGTAGCTCAGTCAGTAAGGGAACTGACCTGGCTCTGGTGGATTATTCTGGAACATTTATAAAATTTAATCTAAAATAGGAAAGTCTTAAACGCTAGACCAAATAATTTAGACTTGATTTTACAGGTAACAGAGAAGTATTTCATACTCTGGAAAAGAGGAATGAAACAATGCAGTAGTTTTTTAAAGATTATTCCGGCTGCAATGTAAATGAGTTGGGTGGTGGAGGGCAGGGAGCAAGGGCAAATTGACTAAAGACCAAATATACCAACCAGAAAATGTGTAGAGTCCCAGACTTGAATAATCAGAGTGGAATGACATAAAGAAGTGAGCTTATTATGCAAAATTGCCCATTTTTCTTGGAAAAATTTCCTCTGTGCATGTACAACCTTTAGAAGAGCAGAGAAAATTAGGCATATGGACTTTGTCTTCGAAAAGTATTTATAATCATTTGGAAAAATAATTAGATTGCAATTGTGCTGATTTGCAGCTTTTACACAGTAAAAGTAATGCTGACTTGCTAAGCATTAATTTGGAGAAAATGGCATTCAAAAACTTAAATGAGGTTTTAGGATATCTTAGTTCTCACATTGTAGATAAGGAAACTAAGTGAATTTTTCAAGTAACATCATTTGTGTACAGCTGAAACAAGCCCAGGCATGTGAATTTCTACATCAATTCTCTGTCTGCTAAACCTTGCTGCCCTGAACTAACTAATGCCAACTACATTGGACGGGACAAACAGGCTAAATAAAATAACAAATGGCTGGTAAATTACCAATAGGTTGTCACTAGTAATAAGTAACCATATATGATACAGGAAGTGTTCAGTTTCCTCAAAGAGGATGCCGATAGGATATTGTGATTGACAGTTCCCTAATAAGAGATTGATTTTATCTCCTGTAGAATAGTTCCTGTCACCTTTGCCTCTTCATATTTGTTCCCTGATTTATGAAGGTTACATTGTTGGTGTACAGAGAAATTTGATCAAGTCGCTTTGGCAGTGGCTTGAGGCTCACCAAACGACGTGCAGGCTCTGTTGTAGCTAACGTGTGTTATGTGAATCGCCGCGATGGAAATGCCCCATATGTAGCTGGGACTGAAAGAGTGTAAACATATCTGTGTGATGTTCCTGGACCCCCACACAGCAGTATACTTGACTGCAAACATCATCCAGAAATCTGCAGCTCCTTTTAGTCACTCCACAAAGAGCTGCCGTGTCTTCGGTTTCAGTGAACAAACAGTTTGCTATGTGAACAGCTGAAGCAAGCTGTGTCAACAAGACGGGGTTTGAATTATGACATGCTGCTGTGTCTATGAAAGCAGAAGAAGGGAGTACATGATTACGGCCGAGAGCATGTGGTTAGGAAAGGAGGAATGGTAGCTCTCCAGCATCAGTTGTTGATGGAAAACATCTGCTTTCTTCCCCAGCCCCTTGAAAGATTCTCTTGGGAAACAGGCACCCGATGCTATCGCTCCAAACCAGGTTGTTCCCTCAGCAGAGTTCTGAGGCAATATTTTGAATCTGTTGAGAAATCATTAAAAAAAATAGTACGAATAACATGTTGGATGAAATAAAAGGGGATGTGATAAGAAATGTGAACGCTTACTGCATTCTCAGCCTTAAAATATCATCTATGCTTTAGCTCCTAATTTTCACACTTCACAGCTGCTAATGGATCTCAGTGGAACTAAAGTAAGACTGTTGACAGAAAAAGACGTCTTTTTGTCATTTCTGTCAGGTTTCTTTCCTTATCCTTATAGATAAGGTTCTTATTTGCCTCAAAGGCCCTTAATAGCAGCAAAGTTGCTTTTCTTTTACTTTTCTAACTTGAGATCATCTCTCCTTGTTTTTTTTTTTTGGAGTGTCTTCTGTAGCCAACAAAATGATGTAGATGATAAAGGATGATGGATATAAACAGCTTTTCCTGTCTAGATTGCCACAAAAGTCATAGGAAACAAAAAACACAGCAGGGGAGCTGGTGATGTACCCTGATGCCACCAGCTAGAGGCAAATGTGTCAGGTGTTGGGAGACCTCATAGGCCCTCAAATCTGAGATATTTCCAAACCAAGAAAACAATTTTAAGATCCTTCACCCAGGCTAGGAAAAGAAAATTCAATAATAATTGTTTATTATTTATAAACAATAACACAAGCGATAAGCACTTAAGGGAAAGAGTTTATTCCATGTAAAAGCTCTGATGGCCCTACATAATGACATCAAATTTTCTTAGAAAATGACAGACTCCTGGGGTTCCTCAGCTGAACACAGACTCTACAAAGTTCTAAATTCCTTTGCTTATCCATTGCACTTTCCTTTAACATTCTGGAGTTAAAATGTTGTTCAGATATACTGACATAATCTGATTAACTTTGAAGGTTTTCAACCTAATAACTTCATGATCAAACTATTTTGATTCTACATGGTTTTTCCTTCATATATATTTCTCAGGAATGGTTATAGCTGATGCAGTAAAATAAATACTACCTCATTGACCCAGTTTTTCTACTTACATGATATTTCTTTTATCTTGTAAAGTTCTCTCATTTTTTTTCTCCACCCTAAGGGTGAAAACATATTTTATTTGCACGAAGTACAATTGGAAGCTTTTATATGACTTCTTTTAACCGTTTTTCCATTTGCTATTTTTCACGACATTTTCTGTGAGATAAATATTGTAATGTTCCCTTTAAAAAGAGCTTATTTCTAAAACACCAGTAATTTATCAGGTCATCTAAACAATACTAGCAGGTTTTCAAGATGTTCTAGTTTTATTACTCTGTTGCTTCTCATTATGAGATAAAATTTTTCCAGTACTTTCTGATAGTTCTTTAATCTCAATCATTTGAGCTTCCTTTTTTTTTATATTGTTGTTACTGAATACAGAATTTCACAGGTTGAAATAGCACTTTTGGACACATCTAGAGCAGGCCAGAAAAGACATTCACTGCCAACAACAAGAACAACAACAAAAATATCAAAAGAGAGTTCTTTTCAGAGTACAGGTTCAAAGTTAGGCAGATTATTTATAAACAAATACTGGATGTCATATTAAACCAATTCAGTCTTTTCTTTTAAAATAATCATCTCACAAGTATTTGAATCTTCCAGGTATAATGGAAGGATTATGAGGCTTTGCAATACAACATAGCTGGTTTTGATTAGCTCTCTGACCTTGGAGATTTAACCTCTCTGAACCTCAGTTCTCATTTATTTAATGGATTTAATAACAACAACTGCAGAGTGTGGTGGTGAGAATTAAATAAATTTAGGGTAGCATCTGGCACCCAGCAAACTCTCTGAATATATAATATTCAGGCACTGTAAATGGGCAATTGAAATATAAATCTACTTCCCTTCTGGCAATAAATATTTTTATTTAATAAAACACCTGACAGCAGGAATTTCACAATGTAGTTTCAAAATAACAATAGCTGTGACAAAATACTCAGCAATGGTACAGAGTAAATGTTACTAGAGACAGAGAAGACAAGAAAGGTATAATCACTGGAGAATGATTCTCTGATGAATTGTGGCTTGAGTTTGGCCATGAATAGATGTAGAATTAAAAATGGTGCAAGCAAGAGGGAAGAGTCACCAAGGTGGGGTGAAACAAACCCCATTTACGATGTTCTGATAAGGATCACCATGCTGTGTCAGGCACTATGGATCTGTGTGAAGAAAGGAGAACTGTGTGTTGAAATAAAAATAAGATTGATATGTAAACTTGGTCAAATTTATGGAAGATTGTTTTGAAAGCTTTAACAAAGAGTTTAGAGTTGGTGTGGTATAATGATGAGAGCAAATTCACTGAGCAGAAAGTAACTTGATTATGGTTTAATCTTCATATTGTTGGCAAATAGCAAGTGAGGAAGCATTTATTGAAAGTAGATCGCTTTACTGGAGAAGAAAATGGCAATCCATTCCAGTATTCTTGCCTGGAAAATCCCATGGACAGAGGAGCCTGGCAGGCTATAGTCCATGGAGTTGCAAAGAGTTGGACATGACTGAGTGACTAACACACACACTGCTGGGGAAGATTGGGAAACAAAGGAGGAGAACCGTAGTGAAGACATTCCTTGGACTTGTGCAATAGCAATTATAAACAGAAATGGTTGTGCTACCAGAAGTATAGGTGCTGGGTTCTATGAGGCAGCAGAGGAAAAGTCTCTTTGTTTTATGGACTGAATTTCTAGAAATTTCACATAGTGCTCCAAATGAGTTAGACCATATGTACCCCAGAAGTGAACAAAGTGGAACTGACATAGGATAATTGAAGATGGAGATACAGAAGAATTGGGCCACAGATACTAGTTATGAAGGACCTCACCGGCACGAATGTGGAACATATATATTGTTAATTGAAGTACTTGGTTGTCAGGGCCACACGCAATGTAGTCTGTTTGTATTGTCACATGAGTGTGTGTGTGTGTGTGTGTATGTGTGTGTGTAGAGACAGAGGGTGTCTAGAAAGAAAGAAACAGAGGTATTAACTGTCAGTAAACGGATGTAACTTATTTTAAATCATGAATTGATATCTCCTTGCACTTTAAATAAGTTTATTAAAAGAAGGATTTCAGGACTTCTGTGGTGGTCCAGTGGTTAAGAATCTGCCTACCAATGACAGGCACACAGATTTGATCCCTGATCAGAAAGATCCCACATGCCTCGGGGCAACTAAGCCCATGCACTTCAACTACTGAAGCCTGCCTGACTAGCGTTTGTGATCCACAAGAGAAGCCACGGCAGTGAGAAGCCCTTGCTCTGCAACTAAAGAGCAGCCCTCACTCACTGCAACCAGAGAGAGCCTGCATACAGCAACAAAGACCCAGGGCAGCAAAAAAATAAATAAATACACAGAAAACATTTTTAAAGAAAATTCTTATTAGTAAAAAAAGAAGCATTTTATTTATTTTGAGAGTGATGTTTTTGAACCAGGTGAGCCCATTTGCTATGGCTTGCCATTAACCCGTTTCAAAAAAAAAAAAAAAAGAGCAAGGTGAAACAGAATTTTGAAAGGAAAGTGGAGAAGGAAATAAATCAGTGAAGAAGATCTTCAATAAAATACAAGATAAAATGGAGTTCAAGTATAGAATACAAGTCAAAGGTAAAATTTTGAACTACAGAATAAGAACATCATATGACTTGATAGTACAAAGATAAGAAAAGAGGCAAAAAAAAAACCCATTAATTTTGGTGAAAAGTCAGAGGTGGCCTTCCTGAAAGCAGCTTCCACAAATGGTGGCACTTAAGTGGTTAAGGGGCTAAGAATTTACAGTTGAAGAAATAGAAATAATGAGTGCAAGCTTGTCTTCAACTTATTAGAGTTGATAGTGTTGCGGGGGGCGGGTACCATGGAAAAAACTTTTGAGTGGCAAAGGTGTATTTATTTTTTGAGAAAGGAGAGCTGAGTAACTTTATACAAAGTGGGAAAGGAGAGTAATGCAAATAATATAAAAAATGTAATCTGCAGAGGAGGGTGGCAGATCCTGCTAAAACTCTCTTTTGTGGTGAAAGTGAAAGTTGCTCAGTCATGTCCGACTCTTTGTGACCCCAAAGACTATACAGTCCATGGACGTCTCCAGGCAAGAATACTGGAGTGGGTAGCCTTTCCCTTCTCCAGGGGATCTTTCCAACCCAGGGATTGAACCCAGGTCTTCTGCATTGCGGGAGGCTTCTTTACCAGCTGAGCCACAAGGTAAGCCCAAGAATACTGAAGTGGGTAGCCTATCCCTTCTCCAGAGGATCTTCCCAACCCAGGAATTGAACTGGGGTCTCCTGCATTGCAGGCAGATTCTTTACCAACCGAGAGAAAGTGAGGATAAAAAGGGATCAAGCATTGAATTCTTAATGCTCGAAAGCAGGAGAGTCATTACTTTCCTCAGAAAAGAAAAAAGGTTGGGAATAAAAGATTTGAAGAAAGTTAAAAATATTAGAATAGCTACTGTAGAGGGTAGGAAAGGAATAGGGCACAAAATGAATATAAGGGCTACTGAGGTACAGCTAGATAGAGCTCTCTGTGATAACTACAGCAATTATTAAATGTAATCAGTCACTTTTATAGACTTTTTACATCGACTTTCAACAAGGTGGAAGAGAAAACAGAAGAAACCACAGTAAGAGTGATTAAGAGTTTAGAAATGCAGTACAGGCCAAGGGGATGAGTGATTCTGGGGTGCCCTAAAGGAGATATTGAGATGACAGATTACAGTATGCAGTCAAACCAGAGAAATGAGTGGATTCATTTCAGTTTAACATTTATGGGAGGTCTCCAGTTTCAAGGCCAGTGCTAGGTCCCAATAGTGAAGACAGAGGAAAAAAAAAAAAAACAGGAAAATGAACAGGTGGTGAAGGATCAGAGGTCACAATGGGAGCCAAGAGTCAAAAAGCTTCAAAACAGATGTAA
The DNA here is from genome assembly GCF_002263795.3 of Bos taurus. Taxonomy (NCBI): domain Eukaryota; kingdom Metazoa; phylum Chordata; class Mammalia; order Artiodactyla; family Bovidae; genus Bos; species Bos taurus. The sequence goes on along the minus strand of NC_037328.1, from coordinate 25,306,962 downwards.
AAGTGGAAAATGGAAAGAATTTAAAACTATAAGTCAAAGAAAAATCATTCAAGTTCTAACTACAGGCAAACTCTGAGATGGAGATTTGCCAGATGGCAACTCTCTAATTGTAAGTCATTGCAGCTGAGGTCAAAGAACTCTCTTGCCATATAGATTATCAAAGCAATCAATAAAAGCACTAAGTAGAAAGGTATAAAACAATCTAAGAAAGAAAACTTGTCACTAAAATAATCAAGATACATCTGTACAGCAGTAAACATTAGCCACAGGATTTTGGAATGAAGGAATATGGAGGCTACCATGGACTTCAAAAGAGGAAGTAACAGCAGTAACGAAAGAGTATTCCCAACCAGCAATGAAAAATAAGGGTTTTACTGTGTGTTTAGTTTTATAGAAGTTGCCAAAGGTAGTTGTATAATTTTAAATTACCAAGGGCAGTTGTATCATTTTGTAGTACTACAAATAATATATTAAAATTCTTGTTGCTCATCAGCTTTATCCTTAGTGTTTTCATTCCTTTGAATTTTAATTATTTCAGTGGCTGTGTAATATACTGTTGTGGTTTTAATTTGAACTTCCCCAATGATTTGATCTTGAGCAGTTTTCCATGTGTCTATGGACATTTATGTAGCTTTCTCTATGTAATGTCTGTCCAAATAGTCTGCCCAATTAAAATGAGCTGCTTGATATTTTATTATTGACTTGTAAGATTTCATTATGAATTCTGGATACTGTCAGAGAGGAAGAAAACATTCCTATACTCTTCTAGGTCCTTCTGGCTGGTCTAAAGAATTTAATTGACATGAGACAGATCAACAGGAGAAACTCAAGTTTATGCATACAGGAACCTCATGTATGTGAATTGTCCCAAAAGAGAAAGGTGAAATGAGTTATATATACTATCATGAAGTTAAGAATGAGATAGAGGCCTCATTCACAGGATGATAAAAAGAAAAGTCAGTGTTTGATAATTAGATGTTTGCTCTGCCACACAGATGGGGCAATTTAGATACAATTTATCTCCAGTTATAACTCGCTCTCTTGGGAAAAATCCCCAATTTAAATTCTTCTAGTTAGGAGAAGGCAATGGCACCCCACTCCAGTACTCTTGCCTGGAAAATCCTATGGGCAGAGGAGCCTGGTAGGTTGCAGTCCATGGGGTCGCGAAGAGTCGGACACGACTGAGCAACTTCACTTTCACTTTTCACTTTCATGCATTGGAGAAGGAAATGGCAACCCACTCCAGTGTTCTTGCCCGGAGAATCCCGGGGACGGGGGGCCTGGTGGGCTGCCGTCTATGGGGTTGCACAGAGTCGGACATGACTGAAGCGACTTAGCAGCAGCAGCAGCAGCAGTAGTTTCTCTTGAATCCACAGGTTCTTGATTATCTTTGGCTAACATGCAAAAGTGACATTTTGGGAGGAATCGTTCTAGGCCCTTACAATATTGATCCTTTGATAGATAATACACTTGTGAATAGTTGTTCCCAGTTTGTAGTTTATCCTTTTTCTTAAGAGAATCTTTTAATGGCCCAAAGTTTTTACATTTTGATAAAGTTTATCATTTGTCTTTTATAATTATTAATTTCTGTGCCTTCTATAATACACTTTGCTGTACACTTAGTCACAAAAATTTTCTCCTATAGAATTTGGATTCAGCATTATAGTCTTCACTTTTACAAGCAAGTCTATGATTCATCCTAAATTAATTCCCATGTATGGTATGACTTTGAGTTTGAATTGTTTTGTTCTTATGTTTTCTTTATGGATATTCATTCCCCCATTAGAATGTTTAACACTGTCAAACACTGATGGAATTAAATAAAAATTAATTTAAAATAGGTCTACTTCTGAGTTATTTAGTCAATGAAACAAGTTGATCTCATTTAGCTTTAGATCAGTCTCAGATGGTGCTAGTGGTAAAGAACCCACCTACCAATGCAGGAGACATTAAGAGACTTGGGTTCAACCCCCAGATTAGGAAGATTCCCTGGAGGAGGGCCTGGTAACCCACCCTAGTATTCTTGCCTGGAGAATCCCATGGACAGAGGAGCTCCATGGGCTATAGTCCATGGGTTGCAAAGAGTCAAATATGACTGTAGTGACAGCATGCACACTTTATTTGCTATGTTTATAGCAAATCTTAAAGTCAGCTAGTATAAGTCATCCAACTTAGCTCTTCTTTTAAAAGAATGTTTAGGATATTCTAGGTCTTTTCATTTCTACCTAAATTTTGGAATCAACTTGCAAATTTCTCCCCAAAAAGTCTAGAGTAATCAGAATTGGAATTGCATTGAACCTATAGTTTAATTTGGGGATCAAATTAAAGTAACAATATTAAGTCTTTTGGTCCATGAATATTGTACATCCCTTATTTAGAGGTCCTTTAATTTTTGTAAGCAATATTTTGGAGTATTCAGTGTAAAAAGGTTGTACTTTTATTATTTTATTCTTAACATTTTGTTTCTTGATCTATTCTTTTTTTTTTTAATTCTAAATGCAATTTTTAACTGTCAGTGTTATTTTCCGATTGTTTATTGTTCTTTATATAAAAAATTATTATTGTATATACTGATCCCATATCCAGTTAATTTGCTAAATTCATTTAGTAATTGTAGTATTTCCTTTATAGATACCTTAACATATCTTATATTTAAAAATGAAAATTGTCATATGTGAATAATGAATGTTTTACTACCTCCTTTAAGGTTTATTTATCTCATAGTGTATTTTCTTACTTATTGCATTGGGTTCTCAAGGCAAGAATACTGAAGTGGTTTGCCATTCCCTTCTCCAGCAGACCACATTCTGTCAGACCTCTTCACCATGACCCGTCTGTCTTATGCGGCATCACACGGCATGGCTCAGTTTCATTAAGTTAGACAAGGCTGTGGTCCATGTGATCAGATTGGCTAGTTTTCTGTGATTGTGGTTTCAGTCTGTCTGCCATCTGATGCCCTCTCTTAGTGCCTACCATCTTACGTGGGTTTCTCTTACCTTGGAAATCCCGGGTCAGTACGTGCCCAATATGCTTCTGGAGATCAGTGGAGAAATAACTCAAGAAAGAATGAAGGGATGAAGCCAAAGCAAAAACAACACCCAGTTGTGGGTTTGACTGGTGATAGAAGCAAGGTCCGATGCTGTAAAAAACAATATTGCATAAGAAACTGGAATGTTAGGTCCATGAATCAGGCAAATTAGAAGTGCCATCTCCAAACAGGAGATGGCAAGAGTGAACGTTGACATTATAGGAATCAATGAACTAAAATGGACTGGAATGGGTGAATTTAACTCAGATGACCATTATATCTACTACTGTGGGTAGGAATTCCTTAGAAGAAATGGAGTAGCCATTACAGTCAACAAAAGAGTCAGTACATACAGTACATGGATGCAATCTCCAAAACAACAGAATGATCTTTGTTTCAAAGGCAAGCCATTTAATACCATGGTAACCCAAGTTCATGCCCCAACCAGTAATGCTGAAGAAGCTGAAGTTGAATGGTTCTATGAAGACCTACAAGACCTTTTAGAACTAACACCCAAAAAAGATGTCCTTTTCATTATAGGGGATTGGAATGCAAAAGTGGGAAGTCAAGAAACACCTGAAGTAGCAGGCAAATTTGGCCTTGGAGTACAGAATGAAGCAGGGCAAAGGCTAATAGAGTTTTGCAAAGAGACTGCACTGGTCATAGCAAACACCTTCTTCCAACAAGACAAGAGAAGACTCTATACATGGACATCACCAGATGGTCAACACCGAAATCATATTGATTATATTATTTGCAGCCAAATATGGAGAAGCTCTATACAGTCAGCAAAATCAAGACCGGGAGCTGACTGTGGCTTGGATCATGAACTCCTTTTTGCCAAATTCAGACTTAAATTGAAGAAAGTAGGAAAAACTAGTAGACCATTCAGTGAGTGAGTGAGTGAGTGAAGTCGCTCAGTCGTGTTCGACTCTTTGAGACCCTGTGGACTGTAGCCCACCAGGCTCCTCCGTCCATGGGATTCTCCAGGCAAGAATACTGGAGTGGGTTGCCATTTCCTTCTCCAAGGGATCTTCCTGACCCAGGGATTGAACCCAGGTCTCCCACATTGCAGGCAGACGTTTTAACCTCTGAGCCACCAGGGAAGCCCCAGACCATTCAGGTATGACCTAAATCAAATCCCTTATGATTATACAGTGGAAGTGAGAAATAGATTTAAGGGACTAGATCTGATAGACAGAGTGCCTGATGAACTATGGGTGGAGGTTCACGACATTACACAGGAGACAGGGATCAAGACAATCCCCAAGAAACAGAACTGCAAAAAAGAAAATGGCTGTCCGAGGAGGCCTTACAAAGAGCTGTGAAAAGAAGAGAAATGAAAAGCAAAGGAGAAAAGGAACAATATACCCATTTGAATGCAGAGTTACAAAGAATAGCCAGGAGAGATAAGAAAGCCTTCCTAAGGAATCAATGCAGAGAAATAGAGGAAAACAACAGAATGGGAAAGACTAGAGATCACTTCAAGAAAATTAGAGATACCAAGGGAACATTTCATGCAAAGATGGGCTTGATAAAGGACAGAAATGGTATGGACCTGACAGAAGCAGAAGATATTAAGAAGAGGTGTCAAGAATACACAGAAGAACTGTACAAAAAAGATGATCATAACCAAGATAATCACGACGGTGTGATGACTCACTTAGAGCCAGACATCCTGGAATGTGAAGTCAAGTGGACCTTAGAAAGCATCACTATGAACAAAGCTAGTGGAGGTAAGTTATTTTCCAGTTGAGTTATTTCAAATCCTAAAAGATGATGGTGTGAAAGTGCTGCACTCAGTATGCCAGCAAATTTGGAAAACTCAGCAGTGGCCACAGGACTGGAAAAGGTCAGTTTTCATTCCAATCCCAAAGAAAGGCAATGCCAAAGAATGCTCAAACTACTGCACAATCGCACTCATCTCAGAAGCTAACAATGTAATGCTCAAAATTCTCCAAGCCAGGCTTCAGCAATACATAAACTGTGAACTTCCAGATGTTCAAGCTGGATTTAGAAAAGGCAGAGGAACAAGAGATCAAATTGCCAACATCTGCTGGATCATCAATAAAGCAAGAGAGTTCCAGAAAAACATCTACTTCTGCTTTATTGACTATGCCAAAGCCTTTGAGTGTGTGGATCACAATGAACTGTGAAAAATTCTGAAAGAGATGGGAATACCAGACCACCTGACCTGCCTCTTGAGAAACCTGTATGCAGGTCAGGAAGCAACAGTTAGAACTGGACATGGAACAACAGACTGGTTCCAAATAGGAAAAGGAGTATGTCAAGGCTGTAAATTGTCACCCTGTTTATTTAACTTATATGAAGAGTACATCACGTGGGCTGGAAGAAGCTAAATTGCCTGGAATCAAGATTGCCAGCAGAAATGTCAAAAACCTCAGAGATGCAGATGACACCACCCTTATGGCAGAAAATGAAGAAGAACTAAAGAGCCTCTTGATGAAAGTGAAAGTGAAAAGAGGAGAGTGAAAAAGTTGGCTTTAAGCTCAACATTCATAAAATTAAGATCATGGCATCTGGTCCCATCACTTCATGGCAAATAGATGGAGAAACAGTGGAAACAGTGGCAGACTTTATTTTTGGGGTCTCCAAAATCACTGCAGATGGTGATGCAGTCATGAAAGTAAAAGATGCATAGTCCTTGGAAGAAAAATTATGACCAAACTAGACATCACAGATGTCTCTTTCCAACCAAAGAGACATCACTTTGCCAACAAAGGTCCATCTAGTCAAGGCTATGGTTTTTCCAGTAGTCATGTGTGGATGTGAGACTGTAAAGAAAACTGAGTGCCGAAGAATTGATGCTTTTGAACTGTAGTGTTGGAGAAGACTCTTGAGAGTCCTTTGACTGCAAGAAGATCCAACCAGTCCATCCTAAAGGAGATCTGTCCTGGGTGTTGACTGGAAAGACTGATGTTGAAGCTGAAACTCCAATACTTTGGCCACCTGATGCGAAGAGCTGACTCATTTGAAAAGGCCCTGATGCTTGGAAAGATTGAGGGCAGAAGGAGAAGGGGACAACAGAGGATGAGATGGTTGCACAGCATCATGGACTCAACTGACATGAGTTTGGATAAACTCCGGAGTTGGTGATGGACAGGGAGGCCTGGTGTGCTGGGATTTATGCGGTCGCAAAGAGTCGGACATGATTGAGAGACTAAACTGAGCTGAATTGATTGCATTGGGAAAGATTTCCAATAACATATTGAATATAAGTTGTGCGGGCAGAAACATTCGTCTCATTTCTGATCTTATGGGAAAAGTGGTTCATCTTTGATCTTTATGTGTCATGTTAGCTGAAGGAATTTGTATATTCTTTTCATCAAATTGAAGATGTTCTTTCTATTCATCTTTGCTGAGAGCTTTTATAATGAGTGGACATTGAATAGTTTAAAGGTTTTCTTAACTTATTGAAATTATTATATGAGTTTTATCCTGATAATGGGGTGAGCTGCATTAATTTTTTTTTAATTTACTAGTGCCTTACTTTGTGAGTTTGTGGTAGCAATGGCAACTGTAGCTTCTCTAGTTCTCCAACGATCTCCAATTCAGCTTTTCTGAATCTTGAGCCAAGTGCATATGCAACCATGGGTGACTGATAACTGTTTCTTTCACAGGTTACCCATGGCATGAATGTTGGAGGTGGTAAGAGGGTTCTAACTCTACTTTGAATTTTTTTAAGTGTTTAACTTAGCATTCCTATTATCATTACCCTCTTGGTCAGTATAAAATTGCAGAATTTTATTAGCTGATATTTTGTAGAGAACATATGCATCTTTTTTTCATTAAATATAGCTGTCTGTAGTTTTCTTTTTTTTTCTTGTAATGACTTTGTTTAATTTTGTTATCAGGGAAATTAATGTTTTATTAAACAAATGGAAAGTATTTTCTACTTAATTTTCTGAAACAGTTTGTGTAGGATTTGTCTTATGTATCCCTCAAATATTTGCTAGAATTCACCTGTGAGCCTACCTAGGGCTGCAGCTTTCTTTGTGAATAAGTTTTGATAATAAATTTAGTTTATTTAATATATGTAGAAATATTAAAGTTTTCTACTAATTTTATATAAAAGTTTGATATGTTGATTCTTCATGGAATTTGTTCATTCTAAAATTTTCCTCTGCAATTTTGTGTTATTTTCATTGTTTAGAATTCCATTTTTATTTAACTATTTGATTTTGGCTAACCCAGGTGGCTCAATGGTAAAGAATCTGCCTGCCAATGCAGGAGACACAGGTTCAATTCCTGGGTTGCAAAGAACCCCTGAAGAAGGAAATGATAACTCCTCCAGTATTCTTGACTGTGAAATCCATGGACACAGGAGACTGGCAAGCTATAGTCCATGGGGTCACAAAAAAGTCAGACATGACTTAGCCACTAAACAACAACAAACTTTTTTTGCAATATATTCAGTGCCTAGGGATTTCAATATATATCTTTAACATTTCACTGTTTAGTCAGTATTAAAATTGTACCATTTCATATAAAATTTAAGAAACTTAAGAAACTCATAGCCATACAGGCTCACTTACTTCATCTCCTCCATTCAGAGTTTACAGGTGTTATTATGTTTCAAAATATAAGTAAGTGAGAGTATGCATGTATTCTGTATGGAATACATTTTATTTTTAACTAAAGTTTGAACTATGAATGCAAAGACTCTTCACCACCACCCCTGCCTGCCAATGATTAAGTGATTTAAAAGTGTTTACTAATTGACTCAACAATGTGATTTCAAAAATTTCAGGGAGACTTCTCTAAGGATGCAAATATGCAAAACAGGAATAATATTACCCACCTCAAAGAATTGTCATTAAATAAAAGAGAATGTTTTGTCAAACTAATGGGGTGAGTCTTGCCCTTGCATTTCTTAATATAAACTATACATTATAATCACCATGTTTTTAGCATTTTTGAAGAACAATGTTAATTTATACTGAACTTAGCATGAAGATTTATATTAATAATTGTAGTGGTATTTATTTTAAAATTTAAAAACCCTGTCATTTAGCAATATTTGATGAAGGCATCATTTACATCTCAGTATGAGTGAATTCATCAAAGTAAAGTGAAAGTCACTCAGTCATATTTGATTCTTTGCAAACTCATGGACTATACAGTCCATGGAATTCTGTAGGCCAGAATACTGGAGTGGGTTGCCATTCCCTTCTCCAGGGGATCTTCCCAACCCAGGATTGAATCCAGGTCTCCCACATTGCAGGTGGATTCTTTACCAGCTGAGCCACAAGGAAAGTCAGACAGAGGACGTATCAGATATCAAACTGATAAAAACAGATACTTATACTTGATCTTAACCAAAAGGCTGAGAAGCAATTCATCAAGCCAAATCCCTTTCTAAAAGCAAGTTCTTATATGTTGTATCAGGCAAGAAGAATTAGGTAAGTTCTTGGTCCAAAAGACAAAGTTAAAAACCAGGGAATGGGGGAGGGGAATCCATTTTTTTTTCTTTCACTAATGTTTATACTCTTTCATCTTGTCATATGAGTCCTTGAGACTGTTTTTCATGTGACAACTTCTATGCCCTAAATAGATACACACACACAAATCCACATTCACTCAAATAAAATGCACACCACAGGAAGTAACTATTACAAGTTAGAAAGTTTGATTAGAATGATGAATTGGAAGGAAGGTCATCAAACTTCAAGATAGATTGCAAAGCAAGGACAAAGCGAAAAGAATGTGCTTTACATAAAACTTTATCTTATTCAAGTAATCTGCCATAAAGAGCCACAGTAGACAGAGCCATTAATTTCTTAGTTTAATAGTTTGAGGTGAATTGCTTTAATGAGTGTTCTGTTCAGAATTGAAGGTACTGTAAGCCTTTGTAGGCAGCATAATTAAAGTAGAGTGATTATCTCAATGCCAATAACTGAATTTTGGTCATAACAATGAACAAACGACTTTGCAGATTTTTATCATCACATGAAAACACTATTTAAACAATAAACTTTTTTAGACTAATGAGTTTATTAATGGGAAATGAAACAAATGATCTGAAACAGGGTGAGGAGATATAAAAGAGCTAGTATTAAATGATCTAGCAAAGAAATAAATTAATTTCAGATCCAGGTAAGTTTGAGATGTAGTAACTTTTCACTATGTTAGAAATTATAGATTAGAATAAGTGTAACTGTTCAGTTAATGAAATAACTGATGGACAAAAGTAAGAGTTATTTAAAATTATTCTTGACATTAAAGTCAAATATATATTTATATAGATGTCATAAACATATAGAATCTTCTCAAAAATTGGAATCCTTTGTATTTTTTAACAACACACATTAATGCATGTATAACATTATAATACACATGATTTGTAAGCTCAGTGGGGATTATGATCATTTTATTTTAGAAAACCTCCTTTTGGTGCACAAATCTAAAGTGTCTCTTGATGAAACTATCAGGGGAGTGTATAATGTCCTCAGTTCTGTCTTGCTGCAGCAAAAATTTGAAACAGTGGATGAGTGTTACAGCTTGGTTACAGCTCAGCTTTATTTGGCAAGCAAAGGGTAGTATACCCTGGATGCCTGAGGGCAGACAGACCCCAGAGGAAAGGCCTCAATCTGTCTTGGCTTCCTCCTTTTATTCATTTGTCTCCTCCCTGCTGAGCCTTCCCTATGCATATTGGGCTAGCCAAGAAAGGGGTATGTTTTTTTCACCTGAAGTTTTCACTCCAGTCTGTGGATTTTCTTTTGTTTCATTTTCACAGGCTTTTCCCATTTAGCCACCAGCATTTTGGACCCCTTTTTGCTATTCTAACTACCTAAAAAAAGTGAAAGAGAAGAGTGAAAAAAAAGAGAAAAAACTGGTTTAAAATTCAGCATTCATAAAGTAAGATCATGGCATCCAGTCCCATCACGTCATGGAAAATAGATGGGAGAACAATCTTGGCCTCCAAAATCACTGCAGATGGTGACTGCAGCCATGAAATTAAAAGACGCTTGCTCCTTGGAAGAAAAGCTATGACGAACCTGGACAGCATATTAAAAAGCAGAGACATTACTTTGCCGACAAAGGTCTGTCTAGTCGAAGCTATGGTTTTTCCAGTAGTCATGTATGGATGTGAGAGTTGGATCATAAAGAAAGTTGAGCACTGAAGAATTGATGCTTTTGAACTGTGGTGTTAGAGAAGACTCTTAAGAGTCCGTTGGACTGCAAGGAGATCAAGCCAGTCAATCCTCAAGGAAATCAGTCCTGAATATTCACTGGAAGGAATGATGCTGAAGCTGAAATTCCAATACTTTGGTTACCTGAAGCAAAGAACTGACTCATTGGAAAAGACCCTGATACTGGGAAAGATTGCAGGCAGAAGGAGAAGGGGATGACAGAGGATGAGATGGTTGGATGACATCACTGACTCAACAGACATGAGTTTGAGCAAGCTCTGGGAGTTGGTGATGGACAGGGAAGCTTGGCGTGCTGCACACCATGGGGTCGGAAAAAGTTGGACATGACTGAGTGACTGAACTGAACTGGTGCACAAATAAATTTTGAAGTGTTCCTAAACCTGAAAAGCAGAATAAATGTCGCTTACTAATTGTAGGAAAACACATATGCTAAGAGAAGACTATGAAAATATTAGTCAGCAGTGTTTAGGATCCCAGTAAGTAGATAAAAAAATATGATTCAGCACTTTATTTGCAGCTACATCTTGTCAGTTAGCTTCGTATATTTATGCTGAAACTGTTCTCATGTTTACATAGAATATTTTTCAAAAAACTGGCAACTAAGAAATCAGTTTCAAAAAGTAATAAATGTTAACTTAAAAAAAAAAAAAGCCTTCTAGATTTCCCTGGTGGCACAGTAGATAAGAATCTGTCTCCCAATGCAGGGAACAGGAGCTCAGTTCCTGGTCCAGAAAGATTCCACATGCTGTGGAGGACCTATATCCATGTATCACAACTACTGAGTCTGTGTGTCATCAACGACTGAAGCCTGCAAGCCCTAGAGCCACATACTGCAACTATTGAGACCATGTGCTAAACTATTAAGACCTACTTGTCTATACCCTGTACTCTGCAACAGCTGAGGCCACCACAGTGAAAAGCCCAAGTACCACAACAAGAGCAGCCCCCATCACCACAACCAGAGAAAGCTCATGCTGTAGTGAAGATCCAGTACAACCAAAAATATAAATAGATAAATAAAGTTTAAAAATAAAAAAATCCTTCTGTTAGCAATTGATTAAAAATGGCTAGCCTATAATAATAAGTAGTAAATACCAAAAGGACATGAATTGAACTATTCCTGATAAGAAAAACACTAGCATATACTTTGCCCCATGGATATTTTAATGGTTCAGGACAGACATTTTGGTAGCAATTCACTCAACCATAAATATTTTCAGTTGATATAGTCATATAACAATAATAATATCCTGATTTTGAACTTTGATAATAACACAAAATGCTCAATAGTCAGTACTCACAGGAAAAGGTGATTAAATCAAAATCAAGGAATAAAATTATTCTTTTAAAATTTTTATTGGAGTATAGTTGCTTTAAAATGTTGTATCAACCTCTACTATACAGCAAAGTGAATCAACAATACAAATACTTTTATCCCCTCTTATATTTCCTTCCCATAGAGGTCACCACAGAGCATTGAGTAGAGTTCCTTGTGAATATATAGTCACTTATCATTAGTTATTTATTTTATATATAGGAATATATGTGTGTGTGTGTGTGCACGCACGTGTGTGTGTGCATGCGTGTGCGCATGTGTGTGTCAATCTCAGTCTCTCAACCCATCCCACTCCTCTGTTCTCCCTTGGTAGCCACTTGTTTGAACAAAATTATTTTTAACATTAAGTATAACTTAAATGTCCCAAGAAAGAAGCCCTCACTAACCCAGAGAAGAAAATAATTACAAGTAAATTTTGTTGTTATGAACTTTGTTAATTAAGACTAATAAAAATGTGATATTATTCCTAAAAGTCTCCATTTTTGCTGCTTCTCCTTAAATATTGCCATTACAGGATACTAAACACTTTCCTAAGGAGTCCTAACCCAGAATGTTAGGTCCAAAATCAAGGCAAATTGGAAATGGTCAAACAGGAGATGGCAAGAGTGAACATCGACATTTTAGGAATCAGCAAACTAAAATGAACTGGAATGGGTGAATTTAACTCAGATGACCATTATATCTACTACTGTGGGAAAGAACCCCTTAGAAGAAATGGAGTAGCCCTCATAGTCAACAAAAGAGTCCCAAATACAGTATGTGAATGCAATCTCAAAAACGACAGAATGATCTCTGTTTATTTCCATGGAAAACCATTGAGTACCACAGTTAATTCAAGTCTATGCCCTGACTTCAGTAATGCTGAAGAAGCTGAAGTTAAATGGTTCTATGAGGACCTAGAAGACCTTCTAGGGCTAACACCTAAAAAAGATGTCCTTTTCATTATAGGGGACTGGAATGCAAAAGTAGGAAGTCAAGAAACACCTGGAGTAGCAGGCAAACTTGGCCTTGGAGTACAGAATAAAGCAGGGCAAAGGCTAATAGAGTTTTGCCAAGAGAATGCACTGGTCACAGCAAACACTCTCTTCCAACAACACAAGAGAAGACTCTACACATGGACATCACCAGATGGTCAACACCAAAATCAGATTGATTATATTCTTTGCAGCCAAAGATGGAGAAACTCTATACAGTCAACAAAAACAAGACTGGGAGCTGACTGTGGCTCAGATCACAAATTCTTAATTGGCAAATTCAGACTTAAATTGAAGAAAGTAGGGAAAACCACTAGACCATTCAGGTATGACCTAAATCAAATCCCTTATAATTATACAGTGGAAGTGACAAATAGATTCAATGGATTATATCTGATAGACAGAGTGCCTGAAAAAATATGGACAGAGCTTCATGACATTGTACAGGAGGCAGGGATCAAGACCATCCCCAAGAAAAATAGATGCAAACAAGCAAATGGCTGTCTGAGGAGGCCTTACAAATAGCTATGAAACAAAGAGAAGTGAAAGGCAAAGGAGAAAAGGAAAGATGTACCCATTTGAATGCAGTGTTCCAAAGAATAACAAGGAAGATTAAAAAAGCCTTTCTCAGTAATCAGCACAAAGAAATAGAGGAAAACAATAGAACGGGAAAGACTAGAGATCTCTTCAAGAAAATTAGAGATACCAAGGGAATTTTCATGCATAAATGGGCACAATAAGAGACAGAAATGGTATGGACCTAACAGAAGCAGAAGATATTAAGAAGTGTCAAGAATACACAGAAGAACTATGCAAAAAATATCTTCATGACTCAGATAATCACAATGGTGTGATCTTTCACCTAGAGCCAGACATCCTGGAATGTGAAGTCAAGTGAGCCTTAGGAAGCATCACTATGAACAAAGTTGGTGGAGGTGATGGAATTCCATTTGAGCTATTTCAAATCCTAAAAGGTGATGATGAGAACATGCTGAACTCAATATACCAGCAAATTTGGAAAACTCAGCAGTGGCCATAGGACTGGAAAAGTTCAGTTTTCATTCAATGCCAAAGAAAGACAATGCCAAAGAATGCTCAAACTACCGCACAATTGCACTCATCTCACAAGCTAACAAAGTAATGCTCAATATTCTCCAAGCCAGGCTTCAACAGTATGTGAACTGTGAACTTCCAGATGTTCAAGCTGGTTTTTCAAAAGGCAGAAGAACCAGAGATCAAATTGCCAAAATCCGCTGCATCATCAATAAAGCAAGAGAGTTCCAGAAAAACATCTACTTCTGCTTTATTGACTATGCCACAGCCTTTGACTGTGTGGATCACAACAAACTGTGGAAAATTCTTAAAGAGATGGGAATACCAGATCACCTGACCTGCCTCCTAAGATCTGTATGCAAGTCAAGAATCAACCATTAGAACTGGATATGGAACAACAGATTGGTTCCAAATCGGGAAAGGAGTACATCACGGCTGTAAATTGTCACCCTGCTTATTTAACTTATATGCAGAGTACATCATGAGAAACGCTGGTCTGGATGAAGCACAAGCTGGAATCAAGTTTGCTGGGAGAAATATCAATAACCTCAAATATGCAGATATACCACACTTATGGCAGAAATAGAATTGAAGAGCCTCCTGATGAAAGTGAAAGAGGAGAGTGAAAATCTTGGCTTAAATCTCAACATTCAGAAAACTAAGATCATGGCATCTGGTCCTATCACTTCATGCCAAATAAATGGAGAAACCATGAAGGACTTTATTTTTTGGGGAGCTCCAAAATCACTGCAGATGGTGACTGCAACCATGAAATTAAAAGATGCTTGCTCCTTGGAAGAAAAGTTATGACCAACCTAGACAGCATTTTAAAAAGCAGAGATATTACTTTGCCAAAAAATGTCCGTCTAGTCAAAGCTATGGTTTTTCCAGTAGTCACGTATGGATGTGAGAGTTGGACTATAAAGAAAGCTGAGTGGTGAAGAATTGATGTTTTTGGACTGTGGTGTTGCAGAAGAAATTCAGAGTTCCTTAGACTGCAAGGAGATCCAACCAGTCCATCCTGAAGGAGATCAGTCCTGGGTGTTCATTGGTAAGACTGATGGTGAAGCTGAAACTCCAATACTTTGGCCACCTGATGCAAAGAACTGACTCATTTGAAAAGACCCTGATGCTGGGAAAGATTGAAGGCAGGAGGAGAATGGAATGACAGAGGATCAGATGGTTGGATGGCATTACCGACTCAATGGACATGAGTTTGAGTAAACTCAGGGAGTTGGTGATAGACAGGGAGGCCTGTGCAATCCATTGGATCAGAAAGAATCGGACATGACTGAGCAACTGAACTGAACTGAATTGACTAAGGAGTCCAAACTGTTGATATGAGCACACATATTGAAGGCAGTAAGATGAGGGGAAGACTCCTTTCTTCAAATATCAAGACAAGGAAAATCTGCTTTAATACCCTAGAGAAGTCAGAGGATGTTACTAGAGAGCACAAGGTGCTGAATGGCCAGGAAGGATAATCTGGAAATACGTGTTCACTTTAGAAGTGTATTTATTTTAAGCTCTGAAGACCCCAGTTCCTTTACATAAGCTTTTGAAAAACAATTATCCAGCATACACTAATAATTACCATATGAAAATCTTTTTTTCCCAATGGTATCTAGATATTCTACTGATAATTTAAGTGTATGTTGATAGGATTATCAAAATTTAGGCTCATGACTTTAAAAATTATGTATGAATTTACATCTCTAATAGTTATGCCAGAGAAAACAGCATATTTCATGTATTTATCATCAGTTTGTTTTTCTCTTTTAGGCTATGTAAATGAGATGTAGGATAATTCCATCAACATGAGAATATTGATGTGAGATGATTCAGGATCAAGTTAGCTGGGTTATTTTTTTGTTTGCTTGCTTTTTTTCTCATTAGAATGGCTTGAGACTGATCATCTCAATAAAGGACTCTAATTTTGCTTGTATAGACATAGACTTCTGTCATTATATCTTAGAAAGTTTCTTTTAATACTTTCTTAAAAGTTGTACCAGAAAGTATTTTTAATAATTTGTATGAAAGTACTGCATGGGAACATTATAATGTAGAATCAGATGACAGGTACTCAGTAATAATTTATAAAATTAGAGATTTTGTTCTGCCTGAGTTCATCCTCGTTTGCCCTTTACGTCTAGCTCAGGGCACAAATACAGGAATGAACAACAGCAACAAAAACCCAGGAGTCTTCATATTCTCATTTCCCCCAATATCTGATCATAGTGTAGGTTAACAGATAGGTGAGAACACAAAGGTACTTATGGAGGTTAATTGGTGATTAAGTAAAACTATTAGAGTGTTTCTTAGTGAATTTCTGTCATTTTCAAAGTATTTTAGGCTAGATGGAACCTTGCCAAGCCTTCAAGCTTATGAAAAAACGATTCATGGTTATTAAGAGCAAATGCCCTAGAGAGATTAATCTGTGCTATCCCAACAAGCTGACCTTTTCCCAAAGACATAGCAATTTAATTATCTACTTTGAAAAGCACAATTATAGTAAAATTCAAAACCTGATTTATAGACAGATTTTACATTCTCATCTATAATGCATGTAAATAAGAGCTTTGGAGTTCCCTTTTTCTAGGTCTGTCATGTGTGTGTTTTGTAGCTAATAAGTGCTAAATAGTTCTAGCTTTAAAAACCACGGACAAGTTCTTTGATTAAATGTCTGCTATTAGTAAAAATAATATTTCAAATTATGGATGTTTTACAGTCTGTGTTCTAAATTTCTCATAACATTTGCATTGTTTTAAATAAACAGGTGTTTCTATAATCTGTGGACCTAGGAAACATGACCTTGGTAGAATTTCCATTTAAGCCCAGCCTGATGAAAATGATATCATCTTTTATTTTCTACTTAATTACTCTATATTTTATCTGACAGAGCATAATGCAGAAATTCATCATAAGATGAACTTAAAATATGGGCGTGAAGTAACAGAAATTATGCTTTTAGTCAGCTAATCAGTTTCAACTGTTTACCTAAGATCCATCTACCTACCATCAGCATCATCATCAGTGTTACTCCCACAGTCGTGTCCAACTCTTTGTGACCCCATGCACTGTAACCTACCAGGTCCTCTGTCCATAGAATTTCCCAGGCAAGAATCCCAGCCAATCAGAGAAGGCAGATATTTGAAAGCCCAAACATCACCCCCACAACATACACACACCCCAGAGGACAAGCCTGAGATACCAGTGCTTTTCTGTTTCTCTGAAGGTGTCTTGCTTACACCACAAAACTGACTACTACTTGTTAGCCATGTGCAGCATCAATGCCAACAGGATTCTTGGGGAATCCTCTTTTGCTCCTATAAGCTGCTGCTGCTGCTGCTAAGTCGCTTCAGTTGTGTCAGACTCTGTGTGACCCCATAGACGGCAGCCCACCAGGCTCCCCCATCCCTGGGATTCTCCAGGCAAGAACACTGGAGTGGGTTGCCATTTCCTTCTCCAATGCATGAAAGTGAAAGTGAAGTCGCTCAGTCGTGTCCGACTCTTAACAACCTCATGGACTGCAGCCCACCAGGCTCCTCCATTCATGGGATTTTCCAGGCAAGAGTACTGGAGTGGGCCACCATGGCCTTCTCTGTTGCTCCTATAAGGGAGTAGCCTTATTGTCCAATGAGGAATGAGTGATTATTTTGTATAAATGTAGCTATTTATGTTAAAATGTAAATGTAAATTTTAAGACTCTTTGCTTTAATGAAAGCTACTGGAGAAATACAAAGGTGGTAACACAGGTTTTAAAAGGTTAGAGATTGTCAGTGTTAAAGAGGAAACAAGCCAAGAAACTGACTCACTAAGTCCAGATGGCACAGGTGCTCTCAAGACCCAAAGAGATATTGCAGGGAGAAAGAAAGAACAGAGAGAAATCAATTAAAAAGACATAGCTGTTTGCGTATTATAGAGTCCATGGCACACAGTAAGCCTGAAACTACATTGTATAACTAAAAACTTAATATAGTATACCCAACCAACTTACTAGAGTATACCCAACAGTTCCTTTACCACACATTAACACTGAAGACCATCAGAGTTCCTCCTCCTAGAGTCACCCAAAAATTTTTAGACAAAATTTTCCCCATTTTATAGAATCAATGGGGAAATCCAGGAGGAAAATAGGATGTAAGCATCGATTTTCTTTCAGATGTTTATCATAGGATTCATCTAGTAATGTCGCCTGAGGGAGTTGTTGCAGTTTCAGAAAGTTTTATGATCCAGTGAAGTGAGAACCTTATCCACAGTTGTAAATGTATTTACACATTTTCCCCATAATGTGAAGTTTGAGTATTAAAGGGAAAGATTAAAATGTAGTTAAAATAGATTATAAAGATAAAACCTAAAATCAATTTACTTTGACCTTTTCAAAAAGTTATTTATGAAGTATTTTAAATATATATTAAATAGCCATAAAGATAGGAATTTTATATATTTTAAAGCATACTTTAAAAGATAGCATAAGATCTCAAAGATTCTGATTTATTTAGAGATGTGAAAGCAAGAATATACAATGTCCATACTCATTTTTTCAAATATAAATAAAAAAACCTTAGGAGGAAGTATTATATCCTAGTTCATAGCATGCATTTACAGAAAAAGAAAATGAGAAATGAAGCATCAAACTATATTAAGCATATATCTAGAAGGTGTTCTGGAAAGTGGTGGGCTATGAGGGGGACTGAAAAATGGAGAAAAGAAAATGACCCATGAAAAATGAAAGAGAATTTTCCAGAGATGAAGAAAAGAAGTTTTGACCAAAAGAACTGACCAAAGTCAAGCAGAATAAACTTTTAATTACCCAATACTAGACACATCATTGTGAAATTACAGAATACTAATGTTAAAGAGAGGGTCTGAAAATCTTCTAGAGCACAAAAACAATTTACCTTCAAAAGAAGAAAGAAATAGAATATAATAAACTGACTAGCAACAGTAGATTCTAGAAGTCAGTAGAACAGTGTTGCCAAAGAGGGAAATGATTTTAAACCTAAAATTCTACACATTTGTCAGTCCTTCACAATTTGTGAAGGGAAATTTTAGCAATACAGAAGTCAAAAGGTTTATATCCTTTGAATATTTTTTAATTACTAAAGAATATTATCTGGAGAAATGCAAAAGAAATACCAAAGTAAGAAAGCATAGTATATAGCAATAGTATGGATCTAAGCCTCTTGAAAGTGAAAGAGGAGAGTGAAAAAGTTGGCTTAAAGCTCAACATTCAGGAAACTAAGATCATGGCATCTGGTCCCATCACTTCATGGGAAATAGATGGGGAAACAGTGTCAGACTTTATTTTGGGGGGCTCCAAAATCACTGCAGATGGTGACTGCAGCCATGAAATTAAAAGACACTTACTCCTTGGAAGGAAAGTTATGACCAACCTAGATAGCATATTCAAAAGCAGAGACATTACTTTGCCAACAAAGGTCTGTCTAGTCAAGGCTATGGTTTTTCCAGTGGTCATGTATGGATGTGAGTTGGACTGTGAAGAAAGCTGAGTGCTGAAGAATTGATGCTTTTGAACTGTGGTGTTGGAGAAGACTCTTGAGAGTCCCTTGGACTGCAAGGAGATCCAACCAGTCCATTCTGAAGGAGATCAGCCCTGGGTGTTCATTGGAAGGACTGATACTAAAGCTGAAAATCCAATACTTTGGCTACCTCATGCAAAGAGTTGACTCATTGGAAAAGACTCTGATTTTGGGAGGGATTGGGGGCAGGAGGAGAAGGGGACAACAGAGGATGAGATGGCTGGATGGCATCACCGACTCGATGGATGTGAGTCTGAGTGAACTCCGGGAGTTGGTGATGGACAGGGTGGCCTGGGGTGCTGCAATTCATGGGGTCGCAAAGAGTCGGACACGACTGAGTGACTGAACTGAACTGAACTGAATCCTCTCAAAGAAAACTTAAAATGACAGCTCTGCAGCAAATATGGAAGAATTAGATTTGGCTTAGGGTGAAATGCTACAAATTATAACCAAAGACTCAGAGAAGTAGATCTTCAGAAAATAAACTTTGTTTAATAAACTTTGTGATTAAGATGGATTATCTTAGCAACATGATGATACCATAATATATTTTTGTCAACAGAAAAGAAAAAAATTTACAAACTCTAGAAAACCATTGTCATAAAGTCTTGTTCTAAATATGAAGTAGATTAAATTGGTGTTAAAATTGTGTATAACTAACTTTCTGAACTATGCTTTTTTTTTTTTAAATAAATGAGACAGAAATTCCAAGGCACTAATAAACAGAGATCCATAAAATATACTGTAATTTTGTCATAAAGCATGATGATATAAAGCATAAAACATCATAAAGCAATGATATAAAGTCGGAATAAGCCAGCTTATGCCACTGAAATGAACTCTTAGATCTCATGACTTTTAACAAAATGAAAACTTATTTCTTGGCTTATCAGTTTTAATCAAGTTACCATCTGTGTGTTTTCCTGCAAAGATTGACCATGCTCCTTCCATTATGTGGTTCTCAAGTCTCATAATTCTTGATTACCAGATCACTAACAGGGGAAATAGACTGGGCAGGATATTTTAGGGGCCTACAGGTGACACCCATCTACTTCTATCCACATGCCACTCAATCCCATGGTTCACAAAAGTGGAGGAGGACTTGGATAAAAATGAACATGATAGTTTCAGCCACAAATGCCAAACAGCATTATGATATTATCTGTGTTGTTTGACACCTTGTCACCTAAAGAGAAAATACCAAATGGCACAGTTCACTTGGTCTCAAAGGGACACCAAGGATCTTGTATTCAACTTGTCACAGAGCTTTCTACAATCAACAGGGAACTCTCTTAGAATGGAGAGATTATTCAAATTTTGGTTAATCCCTAGAGCATATATTATGAGCCATGATGATATCCAATTACATCTCTATGACTTTATTTGAGATTGTGCAGATCCTTTTCTATTCTTTAGTAGAAAATTAAAAGAGAACACAAGAATAATATTTGGATAGAACAAAATATTATACATAAATTCCACATACATTTCTTGCCCCTCATTACAAAATGTATGTTTCTTCTGGAAGGGAAATGTTACTGGGACATGTTAAAAATAGATATGATTTTTCAGTTCCAATCCAATTTCCCTCCTGTAAGAAAGAAAAATATTATTAATTATAATTAATGTTTTGTAACTTGAATCTCCTAAATCAGGCATTCTTTTAAGCAACTATAAAGATAAATATATCTGACCTTGAAATTTGTAACATTCTACTTTAAATGGTACATAGGATAGCATAATCTTCTCTTCAGGTCCAATCACTCTGCTTAGTTGCTGTGTATGTTATGTAAATAAACATCAAATTGAAATCAGTTTATTGAATTTCATTTTTAGACTACAGGCAAAATACAGAGAAATTAATCACAGTAGTAGAATATAAATACTTTAACTTTGATGGAGTACAAGTAAAAGAGGGAAGTTAAGATGTTTATCCAAGTGTAGAAGTGGAGAACAAACTGTTTAAAATCAATGGAACATTATCTAGAAGTTAGAACTAGAACAGAAGGTAGTCAATACAAGAATTAAATTATAACTTACATGGACAATTGGGAGCAAGAGACAGGTAATAAT
Organism: Bos taurus; assembly: GCF_002263795.3. Taxonomy (NCBI): domain Eukaryota; kingdom Metazoa; phylum Chordata; class Mammalia; order Artiodactyla; family Bovidae; genus Bos; species Bos taurus. The sequence goes on along the minus strand of NC_037328.1, from coordinate 25,285,780 downwards.
GATGAATTCCTTATTTTTATTGGCGGGAAAACAGTAGTTAGTATCTAAATTTAATAAAGAAAAACTTTAGACATAAACATATTATTCTGCTTTTGGTAACTAAAAATATTAAATAGTGATGGTTAAATCTGACTACATCTAGGAGATGGGAATAAAGATGAGACAACATTTTATTTTTGCTTACTATTCTCTGTAATGCTTAATTTTTTAACCATGTGAATGTCTTACTTTACATGGACTATTTTTATAGAAAAAAATAACAACTTTACTATTATAAAAATTTTGATAAAGTGTGTTGCACTGTCCTAGACACACTGTTTTGATATGGATCCAAACTTGACTGTGAAAGGACAGCATTTCAGGTTCATATGTAGTATTAAAGGCAAGTTTTCCACTATATAAATAGAGGAATCATTTCCACATAAGTATTTGTTAACACTGATTTATTGACTCTGCTCACAGGACGCTCACCCTATTTTTAACGACAGGATTCCATCTCGGTAAGCTTGAATCATTAGTAGTTTCTTCCCAGTTATGCATCAAAATCGACTTCATTTCAACCTTGCCCATTTGTTCTTAAGTTAATTACTGACAAAATACTAATATTTGAATTAGAGGAGATTAAAATATTAGAAATTCAATTTACAGAAGTTTTCTTATCTCAAAAGTGGCAATAAAATGCATTTATACAATTATATCAGTTTGCTAACAATTCACTAAATCCCATTTACCCTCTATAAATGAGCACCAAGGGATGCATTGGGTTTGTCATCTGGTGAAATCACTTTCCCCCTGTTCACAATAATCGTCCTTATTATTAAAGTGTACTATGATCCGTGAAGAAGTGCCAATAGCTTATTTCAATTCAATAGTAAATTACCTCTGCTATACTTTAAGGACAAACAAAATTAAGAAAGGGCTTATCTAAATCTCAACATTGTTGATTATGCATGATTGTTGGGGGAGATTTATGCTACTGGATACCTGTTTTATAAGCTTTTCCAATAGAGGTATCAATCTTGAATTTTCTCTGATATCACAAATTCATAATCTTTTCTTACTACCTTGTAATTGAAATTTTTTGTTGTTGCCTTCTATTTGTCTGCTTTTATCCCAATGATGGCTTCCCCAGTGGTTCAGCTGGTAAAAAAACTTGCTTGCCAATGCAGGAGATGCAAGAGATGCAGGTTGGATCCTTGGGTTGGAAAGATCCCCTGGAGAAGGTAATAGCAACCTGCTCCAGTATTCTTGCCTGGAAAATTCCATGGACAGAGCTACCTAGTGGGTTATAGTCCATGGGTTCATGAAGATTTGGATATGACTAAGTAAGCATGTACACACATCCCGATGACAAGGGACCATGTCTGGGACATTTTCATCCTATTAATACTACAGATTAGAGTAAATCTATTGTAATATATTCATTATAATATACTTGTAAACAGAAATCTAAACTTAGAATAAGCTATAAAATGGTGGCTCAATAAAACTCATTTGTATTCAAACATTTTAAATTCCAGGTTGCTCAGACAGTAAAGAATCTGCCTGCAATGTAGGAGACCTGTGTTTGATCCCTAGGTTAGGAAGACTGGGAAGATCCCCTGGAAGAGGGTATGGCAACCCACTCCAGTATTCTTGCCTGGAGAATCCCCATGAACAGAGGAGCCTGGCAGAATACGGTCTACAGGGTCGTGAAGAGTCAGACATGACTGAGTGACTAAGCACAGCACAAGTTGAAAGAGCATAAATTAATTCAAATGTTTATGAGACACCCTCTTAGCTCCAAATTAGGAGAGAATGTTCCATGTCATGTGTGTTTAAATCTGAGACAAGGTACCATGTGGCTGAGTCTGCTTCCCAAAGTTAACCTCCCCCACAAATTTTCCTTAAAATAATCAACATGTTGTTTTAGGCAAGAAAGAACATGTATAATACAGATAATTTCTCTTTTCCAAAGAGCATTCTGAAAAGATGGTAGCTGTGGAGAGGTCATTTTTTGAACCTCTCCCACATCCCTATAAAAATAAGCAGATAGATGAGCATCTACCATCAAACTAGATGTAAGCTATCCTCACTAATGAAAAGCACGAGAACACACAATGCAAGGATTCCAATCTAGGAGTCTCATTTCAAAGCCCAGGCTCTCACGGAGCACACACACTACGTGTATGTGAAGCTGCCATCCAGTGTTTCCATCTTCCCGGACTTGCTTGGCTGCTGTTGTGTAAAGATGACTTTTTGTTGAGAGCAGAAAAGCAGGATCACTCTCTCTTCAGTGTATTCTAGACACAAAGAAAATGAAGCTTTTTGAAAAGCAGCTTTCCCTGAGGAGGGTCATCTGTTTGTTCATTTATGCTGTTCTCCCCCTTTCTCAATCATGAGCCCTGGAATCTGCACTGTGATCCCCCAGGAGGGATCACTGAGGCTGACACCACTACCTAATATCACAAGAAATTATTTTCGAACTACAACTCCACAGTGATGAGAAAAGGATTGGTGGGAAATGGCTGAATCCAAACCAGAGTGTGGATTCTATATTTTTTTGCTACACAGAAAAATTGAAAATAATTATATACAAAGCACAATGATGTGCTATGAAAATCTGGTTTAAAACTGTGGTGATATTTTATTAGAGAAATGATGGCAAACATGAACCAATGTGGATAAAAGAATCTGCATCCAAATTTTCCTTCTTCTGGGAACTGCATAGCCTTCTTTGTGGCTTCAAACCTTCCAAGCTTTGATTGGCAATTCTTTGTTTTCAATCCTCTCATTACTAGTCCTTAGTCTGCATTTTAGAACCTTCAATCTCACTAATTATGTCCTTCTTTTGGGTGTGCAAAAATACTGTTGTCTGCCTGCCTTGTTAGTGCAGGAAAGGCTTTCTTCTTTTCAAAATCTACGGCTTCTTTGCGCACAGGTGTCCTGACAACAATCTGCCTCCTCTTGGCTGCTAGGAATAATGGTGTTTTATTCTGATGTCTTTGGCAGAAAGAGCCACTTACACTTTGGGGCCCAACCTGAACATAGAATCTCTCCTGAGATATTTTCTGTGTTACACCATTAAACATGCTCCTAGCAACAGTGCTTTAGGAACATTATTTTCCAATTCACTCACTCGTAAAGTCATTAAGGCAAATGAAAACATCGACATGAGTTTTCAGTACACGGGTTTCTTCTCACCAAGCATGATCTGGATATTTGAGTGCCCTCAGGGGTTTGGGCAGTGCATGGGATATTCAAACTTGGAGTGAGTAACATGAAATGGGAGAGCCAAATGTCATGCACCACACTAAATGGTGCCAGATTGGAAGCAGGTAGACAATCAGATTTCAAATCACCAACCCAAACCAGACTAGGCAAAATGATGGTTCCTGAATTGAAAACAAACAAGAGGGCTTAATGATGGAGGATTTTCAAGCAGACCGTAGTGATGAAGTGGTGATTTCCAAGCAGAATGTGAAAAAAAAAAAAAAAGAGCACATAGCTCTGGGACTTTGATATCTGATTCAAAATATTTGGACTGGGAAGTACCCATAAGAAGTACTTATGGGTGAGCAGCAGAATGGACATTGGTTTCGTTTTTTCTTTTTGACTCCTAAAGAAAGGAAACCATGTCAGTAGGAAAATATCAGGGTGAGACCTTTGCTTTGAGAGATTGAATTCTGATTTGCCAAGTCAGTTGGAAAGTACATTTATGTAATATTGGTAAAGTCAATGTTAAAATACAATTTAGCTGTTCCTCTCTAACAAATTAATCTTGGTAACTGTAAGCTATGTGAGTATTCTATAGCCTTAGAGATGTTTGTTCTTCATTTGCAAAAATGTATTTGAGCAGGGGTGACTGGAAGAATGTGTATGTCTTCAATGTATCTTGATATTCTTCAAATACAGCTAAAATCTTGTGAAAAGAAGGACTTGGGTATTATCACACCTATATAAACATCATGGGACATAAAAATTACTTTTGTTCTTACAAGACACAGAGAGTTGGTCTTATTTCTTGGATTCTACATTAACAAAAAGTGGCAGCCCTTCCCTCAGGCTCACAGAAAGATTTTTAAAATTTCATTTGTATTTTTAAATATATCCCATTCATGAAACATTTACCTTTGAATAATAAATTTTAGCCTTCTAGATTCGTAAAAAGAGAAACTTTGGATCAAATATATTGAGAAAATAATTTAGAAAATGTGTTTCTTTTGGCCTAAAGAGGATAGAAAAAATGTAGATGCCACAAACATATTCCTTAAACCTACCTATTCAAGTAGAAGAATTTTATTATAAATTTTAATTCATTCTAAAATTTTATTTTATATCTGAAACAGAAGAGAGTATTTCTAGTTACTTCTGAATGGTCATTGAAAGACTTGTTCTCTTCACTACATTCTCATTAATTTTGCAACCACTCTTATGTCTTCTCATCCTGCTTTATACAGAAACATAGAAAGCTATGGAGTCCACCAGATGGGACTCCTCCTTTAACAGTATGTTGAAGAGTAGGACTCAGCCCTTCCCTTCTAGGATCTGAGCAATCTGCTGCTCTAGGGGGGCCCATGTTCTGACAGCTAAAGAAGTGGGAGGCTAAGATCCAAAGTACAAATCCACTGAAAATCACATACCTGGCAAGATGGCACTAAAAATGCCTGCTGAGCAATTGAGTCAGCTGTCAGAAAATAGTGATGCTGTTGGAAACATGAGTGCCTGACTTTTAATCATCTCTATCCGCCCTGCTTTCAGAAGAAGTAAAGACTGCACTAGTATCGCTCTCAGCTGGTCCCTCACCCCGTCCCCAGCAAGTAGGCAAAAAAATGTAAGGGAAAATACAGAGTATTATCACAGGTTGTAAAGCGAGGTTTGCAGGTTGACCAGGTAATAGACTACCAGAAGATAAAAGACTAGGAAACACTGCTTGGGGCTTCCCAGGTAGCTCTGGTGGTAAAGAATCCACCTATCAATGCAGGAGATAGAAGAGATGAGGGTTCGGTCCCTGGGTTAGAAAGAGCCCCTGGAGGAGGCAATGGAAACCTATTCCAGTATTCTTGCCTGGAGAATCCTATGGACAGAGGAGCCTAGTGGGCTACAGTCCACAAGGTCACAAAGAGTCAGACACAACTGAAGTGACTTAGCTTGCATGCACACAGTTCCTGAGTTTAGTTCTCATCCAGTAATGTTTCAGATATTAGAGTGAATCAACTAAAGCAAGAGACATATGTTAGAGACATTGCATATAGTAGAAAGTGTTCAGACCTTCAAATAAGTAGAAAAGTTCAAATCTTTGCTCAACCATTAACTTAATGACATGTTGTTTTGTGTACGGCTTAATTTCTTCATTGATATAGTTAAGGGTTTGGTTTTTTTTGGCAGATATTTGTAAGAAATAAAATAATACATTTTAAGTTCCTAGCATGTAGCCTGCACTCAATGGATACTACATAGGAGTCATGATTATTTTGTGGTGCAGTTATTTTGCTGTTGCAGTGTGGAAGTAGGAATGATGGCAAGAGAGTGTATTAGTTCCATCTTGTTGCTGTGACAATATCACAAGCTTAGTAGTTTAAGTAACCCAAGTTTTTATCTTCTAATTCTGAATATCAAAAGTTCAACCCAGATATCACAGGACTACAGTCAAAGAGTATTAGCTATTTCTTTCTGAAAGCTCTAGGGGAGAATCTGTCTTCTTGTCTTTTTCAATTTTTAATGACTGTGTATATTCTTTGGCTTATGGCCCTCTTCCTTGGTCTTCAAAGCCAGCATTGTTGGCAGAGTTTCTTTTCTTGCTACTGTGTCTCTGCTTCTCACTTCTACTTCCTACTCCCATTCTAAGGATCCTTGTGATTATATTGTGCCCACCCAGATAATCCAGGATAATCTCCCTACTTAAAATCAATTTATTAGCAATCTTCATTCCAACTACAACTCTCATTGTCCTTTGCCATATAACCTAAAATATTCACAGCTCCCAAGGATTAGAACATGCACATCTCTGGGGGCCATTATTCTGTCTACAATAGTGGCTTCAGATATAAGCAACGCGTAGATTCTGCAGATACAAAGTCAGATACGTGATTCCAATATTCTAACTGATTGTTTAAGCTGTCTGAATTATTGCTGAGAAAAACAATTTGGTCTAGTCATGGCCTGAAGCCTTAGAAAATTGAAATCTCTCTTGCTTCTTTCATGACTGAATCATCATTCCACTTTCTAGTGATGCCCTTGTACTCACTGTCTATCAATAATAGGCCCATTATAAACATACATACCCACCTAAAACATCTGTCCTTTCTTAGGGTAAATCAATATTAATTTCATTTGGAACTTTCATCAGATCAAAAAGAGGAGAGGAATAAAGCTTCTTTCTTTCTCTCTTTTTGACCTTAACTTAAGCAAGCCTCAGGGGGGAAAAAAGAAATCTATTTGATTTATGTATTTATGACACATTAAAAAGGATAAAGTGAAACTCAGTCATTCCTCTTACCAAATGAGATAGTTAAATTTTAGTTGTGCTCTAGGACAAGAGAGAGTATCCTTTTAATGTTCAAAATAATATTCAATAACATTGATGGACTTCACAAATATAACTGATAACAAAAAATAAGATTTGTCACAAATTTTGAAGTTGCTTAAAGGACATTGAGGCATTCAGTTACAGCTGGGAAATTTCCCTCCAAGCAACTTCTATCTTCAGGCAAAAAGCTACAGCTACAATTGTTATGCTGCTGCTGCTGCTGCTAAGTCGCTTCAGTCGTGTCCGATTCTGTGCGACCCCATAGACGGCCTCCTACCAGGCTCCCCTGTCCCCGGGATCCTCCAGGCAAGAACACTGGAGTGGGTTGCCATTTCCTTCTCCAATGCATGAAAGTCAAAAGTGAAAGTGATGTCACTCAGTCATGTCCGACTTTTAGTGACCTCATGGTCTGCAGTCTACCAGGCTCCTCCGTCCATGAAATTTTCTAGGCAAGGGTACTGGAGTCGGGTGCCATTGCCTTTTCCAAATTGTTATGCTATGCCCGTTGCAAATAACACCTTTAAACCTGTCCACAGCTCTTTTTTGCAGCTGACTGGTCGTGATAAAGAAAGGTCTTTTAGATCGCTTCACCAGATGCCTAAACTGACCAGTGCTAACACAGAAATTGATCAAAATCCAGCAACCAAATCATTGTAGTCTGAAAAACTCTGTAGTCTAAAACGTTTCCCATTTGGGGAAACTGTTACTGAGAAATTAAAGAAAATAAAAGTTATTCAAATTTGTTTGAATTTCTCATTAACCATTAAACCTATAACTCTGAGTGAATTAGATTTGGAAATTTTGTCATTCTTCTCTCTGGATTAATGTGATTGAGTAAAAAAAAAAAATAATGTAGGATTGTACGTTTGCTTCCTCATTTGAAATTATGAGACAGCTCTGGGATAAAGGGCTTGATGTCCTTAGTTCAGTGCTTATCAGAAGTAAATGAGCATGAATCACTCTGGGGTCTTGCTGAATGAAAGATTCTCATTCAGTAGGTCGGTCTGAAGTGGTGCCTGGGTTTCTGCATTTCTGACAAGCTCCAGGAGAGGTGATGGCAGGTGCACCAGTAGCAACACAGTCTGGGCAATCCATTTCTCCACGGATTTCTCTACTTCTCTTTCTGTTACATGTCCTTCATTCATTTTGGTTTCTTTCCAGCTCTTTCCATAGTTTTGACTGTATTACAAGACATACTCAATTTTGCTGACAGGGTTCATAACAGAGTATAGTTTATAACTCAAATATTTATCAAATATTTGTTATATTTAACAGGTGGGAAATATGGCTGGAATCTACCTTTTAAAAAGAGGGGTTTTGTTCTTGTTGTTGATATCATTGTCAATCTGCTTTACAAGAATTCCTGGCTTCGATTTGTGAGCTATTTTATTATTTCATTTCTTACTATGTTAATCATTTTAAGCCTGATATATTGGGAGATCTTATTTTTTCTAGATTTTATTGAAATATAATTGAAATATGATTTCATATAAACTTAAGATATACAACATGATGATTGATATATGTGTATATTACTAAATGATTACCACAATAAGATTATATTCTGTCACCTCTCACAATTACCACTTTGTGTGTATATATGTGTATGTTTGTGTGTGTGTGTGTAGTGAGAACATTTAAGATCTACTCTCTTAGCAGTTTTCAACTATATAATATAGTGTTAACTATAATCACTGTGCTGTACTTATAACTTGAGGTGTGCACCCTTTGATCAACATCTTCCAGTTTTCCTCACCATCCCCACAACCCATGGCAGTCATCATCCTATTCTCTATTTCTATGAGTTTATAAGCTAGATATAAATGGATATGTCCTATGCACTGTACTTGGTCCTGGGAATAAAAGATGAATAACACCATTTTATTGTTCTTAATGAGCTTGCTATGTGGTGCTAGTGGTAAAGAATCCCATTTGTCAATGCAGGAGATGTAAGAGACACAGGTTCGATATTTGGGTCGGGAAGATTCCCTGGAGGAGGTCACGGCAACCCACTCCAACATTCTTGCCTGGAGAATCTCACAGACAGAAGAGCCTGGCAGGCTACAGTTCATAGGGTCGTAAAGAGTTGGACACAACTGAAGCGACATCACACATGCACACCAAGCAAAAGACAGAGTCATGTTTATGGAGCTATGTCTGCTGGGAAGGGATGATGAATGTCACAAAACAAGTGACAGTTTAACTGTGGCTTCATGAAGGATAAGATTTTTCCAGGTAACATTTAAAGTAATACAACAGTAAGAAACTTAGTGAAATTTAACATTTAATGAGGACCTAACACAGACAAGATGCAATATTGTTCCAGAACAATGTTAGAAGTTAAATTTCTAAAGATAGGTTTTCATAGTCAACATGATACCTCTCCATTTATATTTAAAATCATCATAAAATAGAAAAGGATTTCCCCACTAAAATTTTTGGAATTCCCTGTATTTGAGATTCCCTTGTGGCTTGGCTGGTAAAGAATCCACCTGCAATGCGGGAGACCTGGGTTTGACCCCTAGGTTGGGACGATCCCCTGGAGAAGGGAAAGGTTACCCACTCCAGTATTCCAGCCTGGAGAATTCCATGGATTCTGTAGTCCATGGGGTCACAAAGAGTCGGACATGACGGAAGGACTTTCCCTTTCCATATATTTACAACAAGTTCTGAGATATTTCTAGATCACAAGATTGAGGTCAGAGGAGATGGGTATAGTCTGCTGCTGCTGCTCGCTTCAGTCGTGTTCGACTCTGTGCGACCCCATAGACGGCAGCCGACTAGGCTCCCCCGTCCCTGGGATTCTCCAGGCAAGAACACAGGAGTGGGTTGCCATTTCCTTCTCCAATGCATGAAAGTGAAAAGTCAAAGTGAAGTTGCTCAGTCGTGTCTGACTCTTAGCGACCTCATGGATGGCAGCCCACCAGGCTCCTCCATCCATGGCATTTTCCAGGCAAGAGTACTAGAGTGGGGTGCCATCGCCTTCTCCAGGGTATAGTCTAGAAAACACTTAATGTTGTTAAGCATCTACATTTGGGATTTAATTGAATTGAATAGAAGGTCATGGTTTTATTTGCTTGAACACTCTTTGTTTGACCTCTTAACCACAAAGAATGAAGTCTGACAACCCTGAAGCTTTCATGCTGTGAAGGAAGGGCTTGTGTAGGCACTGCAGTTGGCAGTTCTAACTGTGCCCAGCCGTGGCGTGTGTGAAAATACTTTCAGTGGGCTGCAGTCCACAGTCGTCTGTGCCCCCAGGCTGAGGCCCCAGACATATTGGAGCAGAGATAAGCCAATCTCACTGCACCCTGTCCAAAATTTAGACTGGCCAAATGCATGAGCATGAAACAAAAAATATTTGTGTTTTATTCCACTAAATTTGAAGTTGCTTGTTATTCAATAGATAACTGGAAAAGTAATAAGGAGATAATGTTTATAAATTATTTGGGAAAATTCTTGGCTCAAATAAGTGTCCAGCTAATGCTATTTTCTTGTTATTTTCAGGAATAAATATTCCATCTATTCCCTCCATCATCTCACTTTAACATCACCAATATTTTCTCTTACACCTTAAATCTTAGAAAAGATATAGGATTATCTCTATCTGACCTGTTATAATTCTCGACCTTATATCTTAATAGATCTAGGTTTTTAAACAGCACATTTTTAAGTCAATATATTCTAGTTATAGTCTAACTGAAGTAAGCTAATATCCAAGAGAAAATATTCTTCAATAGGTCTAAGGAGATGCGTTTTCTTTCCTGGTCATTAATCATATTTTTTATAAACCATTACACAGAAATCAGTTTTTATAACATTAGAAATTCCTTCTAGGTTTCAAAGATGTTATTTTATTGCTTGTCTTCAAAATCCCTATAGATAAAATCTTGACCTTTTCTACCATTGTTCCTGTTTCCATTATGAATCGGTATGAATGGTTAGTAGAGGATGAGTGAAGTCTAAGTAAGGATTGTGGCCTTCCATTTCAGATAATGTGTTCTCCTTAGACTGTACCTTCCTCCTTGATCATGTTAGTTTAGAACTATAACCCTATATACTGTTTTCACAGCAAATCACTGTGAATTTTAATGTATATTTTTTCTGCTGGCTGTGGTAACAGCTTGACTTACACTTCCCAGCAGGACCCTGATGCCCAGAAGAGTTATGCATCATTTGTCAGAAGCGCCTTGTCGATCCCTTCACTGGAACAGAATTTTCTCTCCCATCCTCTCATCTCTGATGCTGACTCTGTCCATGGTCTCAATCCCCTGCTGTTTGTTCAGAGTGCGCCGTCACTCTAGGAGGCCCTTGAAAGGACCCGTTATCCATTGTGCAGGAAGATAAGAGTAGAAAGATATAAGAAAAGACAGCCTAGTGGTCCCGCTATGGTTTTTGGAGCCATACTACTGAGATTCATATCCGTTTCACAACTTACAAATTATGTGACCTTGGGCAAATGACTTTGTTTTCTGTGCAAATGACTTCATTTTCTGTGCAATGGAAATGATAACACACAGCGTACTTGGGGTGATTGTTAAGTTACACAAAATGCATGAATAACTGGCATATAGTCTGTGTTCTAAAGCAGTGGACCCCAAACTTTTTGGCACCAGGAACTGGTTTAATAGAAGACAATTTTTCCGTAAACTAGAGTGGGGGGCATGGTTTCAGGATGATTCAAGTCTATTACACTTATTGTGCTCTTTATTTCTATTATTATTACATCAGCTTCACCTCAGATCCTCAGGCATTAGATCCCAAAGGTTGGAGATGCCTACTTTAAAGCAGTGTCTGCCCTCGTCATGAATGTGATTCTTGTATTCCATCTATCAAAAAAAAAAAAGAAAACAAACATGGAAGTCACTCAGTCGTGTCCAACTCTTTGCAACCCCACGGACTATACATATACATCCCTTATATTATCTCTTCATTCCTCTAAACTTTCCTTCTTATGTTTGATTTCCTATTTTTTCCATTATTTATAAGAACTCTGTTGTATTTGATAAGACAGAAGCAAAACTTTCTTTTTCAAAAGCATAGTGACCAATCTGCATTTAATGCAGACACATCTGTCATAAGTATAAAAGCCCAGAATTCAAATTAACCCTTCTGTTTCTAAGCCCACTGTTAAGGTTAGCTTTAGCTTGAAAGCTATCCTGTTTGTTTTCACTACTTAATTTCTTAAAGCAATTACTTTTCTAACCTAGCACAACCAATTATCTTTTGGCCACATTGATTTGCTCCAAGGTTCAAAGACATTTTAAAAGTCATAGCCTTTTTCCACTCTTCCAAAGTTAACAGTGCTTCAGAACAAAGCTAAGGCTGTGAACAGATTTATATTGTGTGACAGGTCTACTTTCATTTCCAGGAAATTACCATGATTTCATAAGGTTGCTCAATTCCTTGCATATTGCAAACAAAGCCAAAACCATAGATGGACTTAGATATAATGCCTTTTCTCACCTGTTTTAGCAAGGGCAACTTCACCCCTGCCGGTGCAAGATTCATTTTTCAGGTGATAGGATATATTTTTCATAAGACAGTGATCTCTGTAATTCCTATTCATATACTAAACTCATATCCTAGAAATCCATTGAAAAATTACCGAAGAAAAACCTTCTGAAAATTAATGGCCACAGGTTTATGTTCAGCCCTGTGATTATAATACATATCAAAAACAAATTGTTTATGGATATCCTTGAATAAAGTTACAAACTACAAACAGTCAAATATCTTTTGAGATACAATAGAGCATAAATATAATAATATTTAAATATAGCAAGTTAAGAAATAAATACTCCATTTGTCTTACATATTAAAGATAATTTTATTTCTAATTAATTGAAAATATCTTTTAAATTTTTTCTTCCATAATTTCAAATCAGTTTTATTAAGGTATAATTTACATATAATAAAGTGAACCAATTTTGAAAGTACAGTTCTATGAGTTTTGACAATGTATACAGCTAGGTAATCACCAACACAAACTACAAAATGTTTATCTATCTAAAAAGTTCCCTCAAGCTTCATTTTAGTCAGTTTCTGACCTTCTTTCAGCCCAGCTATTACCTGAATTCCTTGGTCACTATAGATTACATTTCTTTTTTCTAGGGAAATTAAATGTACTGTTTTATGTCTGACTTCTTTTGGTCAGAATAATGCTTTTCAGAATCACTCACATTGTGTGTTATCATTCGTTCATTCCTTTTCATTGCTGAATGCTATTCCTCATATGAATATAATAAGTGTGCTTATCCACCTGTTGGCAGGCATGTATGTTGTTACAATGTTTGCTACTAAGAATTCTTAGTGCAAGCTTCTGTATAATCATAGGTAATTACTTTCCTGAGTAACTTAGTGGTGAAATTATTCACTGCTGTGGTTTAGTCACTATGTTGTGTCCTGCTGCTGCTGTTGCTGCTGCTGCTGCTGCTAAGTTGTTTTAGTCGTGTCCGACTCTGTGCGACCCCATGGACTGCAACCCACCAGGCTCCCCCGTCCCTGGCATTCTCCAGGCAAGAACACTGGAGTGGGTTGCCATTTCCTTCTCCAATGCATGAAAGTGGAAAGTGAAAGTGAAGTTGCTCAGTCGTGTCTGACTCTTAGCAACCCCATGGAGTGCAGTCTACCAGGCTCCTCCGTCCAAGGGATTTCCCAGGCAAGAGTACTGGAGTCGGGTGCCATTGCCTTCTCCCATGTTGTGTCCTACTCTTCTGCAATCCCATGGGCCCACCAGCTTCCTCTGTCCATGGGATATCCCAGGCAAGAATATGGGATTGCATTGGCATTTCCTTCTCTAGGGGACCTTCCCGACCTAGGGATCAAGCACACGTCTCTGAATTGGCGGGTGGGTGCTTTACCACTGAGTCACCAGGGAGGCCCAGTGAAATTATTGGGCCTTATTATATGCTTAATTTTATCAGAAAATGTAAAAGTACTTTCCAGAGCAGTGGAAACAATGGAAATTACTGAGAGCCAAGTCTAATACTTTAATTTACTTCCTGTCTTAATCAACACTTTTAATTTTTTAAGACATTCAAGTTAATATTTAGTGACATCATGAAAAAGTTGGCTTAAAACTCAACATTCAGAAAACTAAGATCATGGCATTTGGTCCTATAACTTCATGGAAAATAGATGGGAAAACAATGGAAACAGTGACAGACTTTATTTTCTTGGGCTCCAAAATCACTGCAGATGGTGACTACAGCCATGAAATGAAAAGACGCTTGCTCCTTGGAAGAAAAGTTATAACCAACCTAGACAGCATATTAAAAAGAAGAGACATTACTTTGCTGAAAAGGTCAGTATAATCAAAGCTATATTTTTTCAAGTAATCACATATGGATGTAAGAGTTGGACTATAAAGAGAACTGAGCACTGAAGAATTGATGCCTTTGAATGGTGGTGTTGGAAAAGATTCTTGAGAGTCCCTTGGACTTCACAGAGATCCAACCAGTCAATCCTAAAGGAAATCCATCCTGAATATTCATTGGAAGGACTGATGCTGAAGCTGAAACTCCAAAACTTTGGCAACCTGATACAAAGAACTGACTCATTGGAAAAGACCCTGATGCTGGGAAAGATTGAAGGCAGAAGGAGAAGGGGATGACAGAGGATGAGATGGTTGGATGGCATCACCAACTCAACGGACATGAGTTTGAGCAACCTCCAGGAGTTGGTGATGGACAGGGAAGCCTGGCTGCTGCAGTCCATGTCCATGGGGTCAGAAAGAGTTGGCCATGACTGAGTCACTGAACTGACTGGACATGTTAATTTCCATCTTTTTATTTATACAGAAGTTATCTTGCTTTTTTTTTTTTCAATTCTTGAAGTGAAATCTTACAATATTGATATTTGAATATTGAAAATGCCAAATCATTTTCCCCTTCCTTAGAAAGTACTTATATATTTATCCTAATCATTACTTTATCTGTATTCCAGGAATTTGCTATGCTCTGAAATTCCATGATCAGAAGACCCTGGTGGGCTACAGTCCCTGGGGTCACAAAGAATCAGACACAACTGACTGGTTACCCCACCAAACCATTCTAAATATTATTCAGTGTAAAACTTTTTTAATTTCATTTGAGCTATCTTCTTACACATGAATTTAATAGAGCTGCAATATTTAATTTCCAAATATTTGGAGAATTTTTGTATGTCTTTTGCATTATTTATATCAATTTAGTATTTTGATGTTATAAGCAGCATTATTTTAAGCTTATTTTCTAGCTCTTCATTGTTGGAATATAAACATCCAGCTGAATTTTATGTATTGAACTTTCTTCCACTGTTTTTGCTAAACTCAGGTATTTGTTCTCATGGCCTTTTTTTCTAGATTTCTTAATATCTTCTGTGTTCATATAATGTTTTCTGCAAATAAAGACAGTTTTACTTAATCCTTTCCAATTTGTACTCCTCTTATGTAAGTATCATAACAGCACATGGGATATAATTTCCACTTTCCCTCCTTTTAAATGTGGTGTATTTTATGGCCTCATATATATCTATTATGGTGAAGATTCCATGTACATTTGAAAAGGACACGCATTTTGTCATTGTTGGATGGGGTGTTCTCTAAATGTCAATTAGGTCATGATAGGTAACAATGTTGGTCACATCTTCTAGATTGTTTCTGTTTTTTTTTTTTTTTTCTACTGCTTTCTCTGTCAATTACAGAAATCAGAGTGCCATAGTCTGCAATTCTAATTGTGGCTATATCTGTTTCTTCTTTCAGATCTGTCAAATTTTGCTTCAAGTATTTTGAAGCTGTTTTGCCTTGCCTTTTCTTTAGGATTGTTATGTCTTCTTGAAAAATTCGTCTATTTTATTTTTATAAAATATCTCTCTTTATCCCTGTCTACATTCTTTTACCAAATTTTATTTTGTCTGACATTCACACAGTCAATTCAGTTCTCTTGTGTGTAGAGTTTGCATGATTTCTATTTTTCCATTCTTTTACTGTTAACGTGTGTTTGAATTTAAAGTGTCTTATTTTCTTAATTAATACAGTTTTATGCTACACTTTAATGTCTGAATAGAGCTGTTTTTTAGCCCAGTTTTTTGTTTGTTTACATTGGGATGATATGTCTGGTACTGTTATTTATTCATGGCTGAATTTTTTCTATATATTTTTATCTCTGATTTGTTGCATACATGGTATTTAGTCTATACATATTATCACCTTAATGTTAATGACTACAAGACGTAATACTTTTCTTATTTCTTGGTAATATCCCTTTCCACATTGAATAACCATTTGCATTAAGTTTTATGATTCAAAGTGAAATGAGTATTGCCTGTGTAGAAATGGCATTTATCATCAAGATGCATTTGTAAAAATCTCTAGGGACAAAAACATATCTATCTACATACTTCAAATATGAGCCACACTGTGGATGAAAATCTCAACTCCTCCATCCATGAAATACAAGCAAAGGAAGCATAGCATTTCTTAAATAAAATGACACATACCTGCAACATTACTTATACGATATTTAGATAAACAGAACAAAGTCTGTTATGTTAATAATCTGGTAGAATTTATATTAAAAATCTTGTAAACATTTTATTAAGAGGAGTACTATAATCACATGTAATTAATGAGTTTATCCTATAAAGATTTTTTCAAATTTGTGTCTTAAACATTATTTTTCTCAATTTTAACACAAGTTCTTCATGAATAATTATCTCAATGTTATAAAAGTCTATTGATTTGTCATTCCTTTCATCTTCTTTATATATTGATATAATATTCCCTTAATTTTCATCTTTGTATACTATCTGTAGCATTTTTAAATGGTAGAAGTTGATTTCTTTCCACCCTGAAACTGATTTCTAAGATAAAATTATAGATAGATATAGACCATTATTTTAAATTCAACATATTAAATCCCACCAAAATTTTACTGAATTTAGTTATTATTACAAGTTATCCATTGTTTTGGATTATCTACTATTTGCCATGAAGAAAGAGAACCTGATATACAATAGTACCTGATATCACACCTTTTAATTTCAGCCATGAAGAATGGTTTTTATACAGAACTTAATGTGGTCTTCAAAGAAATTTAACTGCTGAAATAATATAGTCCTATGAAAACTGAAATTTCTTACATAAACATGTCTGCATTTTGCCTAGTGCCTATGATTTTATGAAGAAATAAACTGAATGTGTGGGAAAACACCAAAATTTTTGGGTGAAGGGAATTTTTAAACAATATTTTTTCTTTTGAAATATTTTAAACTAAAGGAAGTTTTAAACATTACTGTTCTTATAATAAAAGCCACCTACTAATTCTTTCAAATTTTCAAATTTAATACTCATATTAAAATTTTTAGTGAATAAAATTCTGGAGATAAAAATCTTTTATGTACCCCTGATGAATTCCATTCCCATTTTTCTCTTCCTCACTCACTGTCACTCAGTCATGTTCAACTCTGTCCATGGAATTTTCCAGGCAAGAATATTGGAGCAAGATGTCATTTCCTTCTCCAAGGTATATTCCTGACCCAGGGATTGAACCCACATCTCTTGAACCTCCTGCATTGGCATGCAGATTCTTTCCCAATGTGCCACTTGGGAAGGCCTGAGTCATATTTGGAATATTTTAAAAGTATATTGAAAGTATATTTGGGATACTTTAAAAGTATATTTGAAAGTGAAACTGTTAATCCATATTATGTTCATTTTCAATATTTATAAAACTAACCGAACTGATTATACAAATTTACAAGATTATCAACAGTAGAGTTAATAGAATATTTTTATAGGTTGATTTTAATGGAAATAAAAAATCATATCAACATTTTCCTAGTCATATTTTATAAGATATAGGGACTCAAATCACATATTTTTATTTAACTATTTCAGGGTATTTCAAGAAAACTGAAATTATCTTTACTGTCCATGTTACTAGAGCACATGAGTCTTAGTTTTTAGCAGTTAATAATTGGTTATACATTTAGAACTCTCCTTGCTTCAGATCATTGTGTAACATTCAAGTAAAACATTATTGCCCCTTTTTTCCTGGTTATACAGTTTCTATATCTTCTATAGCAGTTGCAATAATAAACATTTTTCTAGAGGCTACTATCCACGCTAAAAGTACGCTCAGATCACTTTAATTTTTCATGATAAGTTCTGAAAGCACCAAGTGGAATGTTTCATGCACTGAACACAGCCTGCTGACTTCCCAGTGTCATGCTACATTTCCTGCACACCAGGCTTCTCACTTGATTTGTGTTTCTTTTAATCCCAGGTTGTTCCTGTGCCATCTCTGGTCTCCTGAGATGGATGCTGTCTTCTCTTTCAATATTGCCGTCCCTTCAGTGCATTTCTGAAGCTGCAAAAGTAACGTGATTAGAGGTACTTGAGGACTTTATTCCTGATTATGATCCAATCACTTACTGCAGTGACAGATCATGTATCTATATTATATAGACCCTGTCCGGGTTTGATAAATCAATCCTTTCCAAGTTTAAACATTTTAACAACAAAAGAGATAAATGTTGAAAAGACTTGATCTTGCATCAGACATCTTCGAGTGCATTTTCCTGGGTCTATCATTGTCTTACATTGTAGCGGCTAAGAGATCAAATACTACATTTTTTATATTAACATAATTTCAATTCAACACTTTGAAAGAGATTTTAGCTTCCTAAATATTTAAGAGAACAATGGAAGAGTGGAAGCAGGCATGTCCTCTGTGTTGAGTGCTGTCTGCTCCTGCATGCCAGGCACTATAAGGTACTGTCTACAACAAACCATGCTGATTTTCATGAACATACACCTTCTTCACTGTCAGCAACCAACCACCTGCCACTCCTAAACACTCAAGAAAGAAACAACGCTTTAGGCCATACTGCACTTCCTCTCACATAGTTATCTCTGGCTATCAGTTCAACAGGCAGTAGAAATGGGAGAAATTTTCTAGACCCTTGAGATCTCAGGCACTGACTAGGTGGTCATTATGGATAGAAAGAAAAGTAATACCAGAAAATGACCCAAAACCCCCGTTCAGAAGATAGATCAAAGTCGCCATCAGGTATTTTTGAGCACTGAGGCTCCTTATGATGGACCCGTGGGTGTTACCTCCATATCCTCAGAGCGTGATGCCACACCAAAGCCTACAGAGCCACGTAGTCACCTGCCCCTTAAAATCAAACGATTAGCAGTCATTTCAATCTATTTTTTGTATTCAAAATCCTTCTAGGTGATATTTTTTCCAAGGAGCAAAATGAACAGTTAATTGCATCAGTTCAAAGTGACACTCTCTTATAATCAATTCATTTAATAAGACATAAACACTGAATGCTTGTGATATATAATTTACATCATAATTTCAAGCAACTTGTATTACAGTCCCCAGGCCTAACAGAATGACCTTCTAAAGAGCACTACAAGGGCTTTTTTGTTATTTAACCAAGGACAAAATTGGTGAAAGATGGTTTCCAGTACGTATTATCAGTTCAATTCATTCACTCAGTTGTGTCCAACTCTTTCTGACCCCATGGACAGCAGCATGCCAGGCTTCCCTGTCCATCACCAACTCCTGGAGTTTACTCAAACTCATGTCCATTGAGTCAGTGATGCCATTCAACCATCCCATCCTCTGTCATCCCCTTCTCTTCCCACCTTCAGTCTTTCCCAGCATCAGGGTCTTTTCCAATGAGTCATTCTTTGCATCACATAGCCAAAGTATTAAAGCTTCAACATCAGTCCTTCCAATGAATATTCAGGATTGATTTCCTTTAGGATTGACTGATTTGATCTCCTTGCAGTCCAAGGGGCACTCTCAAGAGTCTTCTCCAACACCACAGTTCAAAAGCATCAATTGTTCAACACTCAGCTTCCTTTGCAGTCCAACTTTTATATCCTTACATGACTGCTGAAAAAACCAAAGCTTTGACTAGATGAACCTTTGTCGGCAAAGTAATGTCCCTGTTTTTTTATATGTTACTTAGGTTGGTCATAGCTTTTCTTCCAAGGCGTAAGTGTCTTTTAATTTCATGGCTGCAGTCAGACTCTATGATAATTTTGGAGGTCAAGAAAAGAAAGTCTGTCACTGTTTCCACTGTTTCCCCATCTATTTGCCATGAAGTGATGGGACCAGATGCCATGGTCTTAGTTTTCTGAATGTTGAGCTTTAAGCCAACTTTTTCACTCTCCTCTTTCACATTCATCAACAGGCTTTTTAGTTGCTCTTCACTTTCTGCCATAAGGGTGGTGTAATCTGCATATCTGAGGTTATTGATATTTCTCTGGTCAATCTTGATTCTAGCTTACACTTCATACAGCCCGGCATTTTGCATGATGTATTCTGCATATAACTTAAATAAGCAGGGTGACAATATATTGCCTTGACATACTCCTTTCCCAATTTGGAACCAGTCCATTGTTTCATGCCTGGTTCTAACTGTTGTTTCTTGACCTGCATACAGATTCCTCAGGAGGCAGGTCAGGTGGCCTGGCATTTCCACTTAAAGAATTTTCCACAGTTTATTGTGATCCATACAGTCAAAGGCTTTAGCATAATGACTGAAGCAGAAGTAGATACTTTTCTGGAATTATCTTGCTTTTTCTATGATCCAACAGACGTTGTCAATTTGATCTCTGGTTCCTCTGCGTTTCCTAAATTTGGCCTGAACATCTGGAAGTTCTTGGTTCACATACTGTTAAAGCCTAGCTTGGAGAATTTTGAGCATTACTTTGCTAGCATGTGAGATGAATGCAATTGTGCAGAAGTTTGAGCATTCTTTGGCATTGCCTTTCTTTGGGATTGGAATGAAAATAGACTTTTTCAAGTCCTGTGGCCATTGTTGAGTTTTCCAAATTTGCTGGCATATTGACTTCAGCACTTTCACAGCATCATCTTTTAGGACTTGAAATAGCTCAGCAGGAATTCCATCACCTCCACTGGCTTTCCTCCTAGTGCTGCTTCCTAAGATGCATTTGACCTCGTATTCCAGGATGTCTGGCTGTAGGTGAGTGATCACACCATCATGGTTATCTGGGTCATGAAGATCTTTTTTGTACAGTTCTTCTGTGTATTCTTGCCTCCTCTTCTTAATATCTTCTGCTTCTCTTAGGTCCATACCATTTCTGTACTTTATTATGCTCATCTTTGCAAGAAATGTTCCCTTGGTATCTCTAATTTTCTTGAAGATTTCTAGTCTTTCCCATTCTATTGTTTTCTTATGTTTCTTTGCATTTATATGTTAAGAAGGCTTCATTATTTCTCCTTGTTATTCTTTGGAACTCTGCTTTCAGATAGATATATCTTTCCTTTTCTCCTTTGCTTTTAGCTTCTCTTCTTTTCTCAGCTATTTGTAAGGCCTCCTCAGACAACCATTTTGCCTTTTTGCGTTTCTTTTTCTTGGGATGATTTTGATCACAGCCTCCTGTACAATGTTACAAACCTCTGTCCACAGTTCTTCATGCACTCTGTCTATCAGATTTAATCCCTTGAATCTATTTGTCACTTCCACTGTAGAATCATAAAGGATTTGATTTGGGTCATACCTGAATGGTCTAGTGGTTTCCCTACTTTCTTCAATTTAAGTCTGAATTTGGCAATAAGGACTTCATGATCTGAGCCACAGTCAGCTCCCTGTTTTGTTTTTGCTGATTGTATACAGCTTCTCCATCTTTGGCTGCAAAGAATATAATCAATTTGATTTTGGTGTTGACCATCTGGTGCTGCCCATGTGTCCATCTTAGTACATATTTTGCTGCTGCTGCTGCTAAGTTGTTTCAGTCGTGTCCAACTCTGTGCGACCCCATAGACGGCAGCCCACCAGGCCCCGCCATCCCTGGGATTCTCCAGGCAAGAACACTGGAGTGGGTTGCCATTTCGTTCTCCAATGCATGAAAGTGAAAAGTCAAAGTGAAGCCGCCCAGTCGTGTTTAACTCTTAATGACCCCATGGACGGCAGCCTACCAGGCTCCTCCGTCCATGGCAGAAGGAGCATTTTCATTTCCTCCATCCATCTTCTAGGCAAGAGTACTGGAGTGGGTTTCCATTGCCTTCTCTGAGTACATATTTTAGTAATACACTAAGATCATACCCTGGGCTTCCCTGGTGGCTCAGTGGTAAAGAATCCTCCTGCCAATTTAGGAGATGGTGGTTCGATCCCTGGGCCAGAAAGATGCTGTGCAGAAGGAAATGTCAACCCTCTCCAGTATTCTTGCTTGGGAAGTCTCATGGACAGAGAAGCCTATCGTCTGTTGGTTCCAACTGAGTTGGACACAACTGTTTTTCTTTCTTGTGTGCTGTCGTGTCTGAAACTTTTCAACCCCATGGACTATACCCATCAGAGTCCTCTGTCCATGGAAGTTTCCAAGCATACTCCAATACTGGAGCAGATTGCCATTTCCTTCTGCAGGGCACCTTCCCAACCCAGGGATGAATCCCTGGCTCTTGAGTCTCCAGCATCTGCAGGTAGATTCTTTGCCACTCTGCTACCTAGAAATCCCGGAATCCTGGGACATGACTTAACAACTGTCAACCACAAATTGGCGCTGGGCAAGGGCATTTGCCATCTTCCTCTACAAAGATTGAATCCTGTGCTGCTGTAACTGTTGACCTCTGACATGCCCTGAAGGAGTTCAGGGTGGAGAGTGAAGTGCTTCATGCTCCAGGGAAACTGGTGAAACAGGTCTTTAGATAGCCATTTTCAGGAACTGATTTCATGATCCCAATCCTTGCATCTCCTCAGATGTAAAGTGAAAGTGAAGTTGCTCAGTCCTGTCCGACTCTTTGGACCCCATGACCTGTAGCCTACCAGGCTCCTCCATACAGAAAAGCATTTAATCCCTTCTTGGTGACATCAGCTCCTTGTGACTAGCAGAAAACCTGTTGTAAAGTAAGTGCTTGGTTGCACTGAACTCCCCCTTCACCAAAATCTTAAATATTGACCTTCCCCCACTGCCTTTTTGGAACAGTCTCTCAGGGCTATCTGAGGTGCTGTCTCCTGGGTTGCAGTCCTCATTATGCCCCAAGTAAAACTTAACTCACACCTCTCACCTTGGGCATCTTCTTAGACAACATAACGACAGGCTCATACTGTAGGCAATGTCTACAACAGTGTAATATGAAATCGGTTTATTGGAACTTGTTTATAACTTTTACAATTAAGTATCTACCTGAACTGGTCCGCTGGGTACTAGGTACCTTACGTGCATTGTCATGTTTAATCCTCAGTGATGCTGAACCGACCTTCCAGAGATTAAGGATTTATTTAAGGTCAAACAGCTAGTAAAGAGGCAGAACCAGGTCTTTCGCTACAGAAATCTCTTCTCTTTCCCATGCCCTCTCTCTTCCATTGTAATCTAAGCTGCACTCACTGTGTGTGTGCATGTGTGTGTGTATGTTTAAGTAGAAAAATGCTAACAAACGAAAACAGTATGAGATTACATCCATGAAATATCAATAGCATCTAGTTCCTTCTTTGAAGAGGAAAAAACTAGGCTAAATGCTGCCCAATTTTAGAGTGTTAGTCAAGGTTGGAAGTTCCCTAAATCTCTATCATAATCAGGCCTTCCAGAGTCCAGAAGATGGGGTGAAAAGAGTTTCTATTGAAATCTGCTGACCTTGCCAATACATGCAAGATACTTACAGGCAAGCAGAGTAAACTCATTTCTGAAAGGAATACAAATTGGTCTAACACTTCATAGTTAATAGGAGGTACAAGCAAGAAACAAAGATCCAGGCTAACTTCACCAAGGCATCAATTCCTTTGCTTTGAATGTGTAGTGGCATTTTCCAAAAACTATAGAAGGGAAGGATTATCAAAAGTTCAACAATTTAGTCATGATCAGATGCACATGACTCTACCTAAGTTTAGTGATATTCAATGATTTTTTTTGGGGGGAGGGGTAAAGGCCACTTGTGGGTAACTGCTTCTACCTTGTGTTGTTTGGGTACATTTCCTTTAAGTGCAGGGTTTTATTCTAATAAATATGCAGGTGGTACAATAAAATGCCTTATGTTGTGGTAAGTAAATACTTCCTGGGGAGCAAGCTGTCCCCATCTTTGCAATGAATCATGCTCGAACAGAAAACTTCCCTCAGTGGGTTTGTAGCATCTGGGATATGTTAGTTCATGTGATATGGACAGGCAGTTTATCATCATGGAGGAGTTTATGTACCATATAGCCAAACCATCCCCAAGAGTTATATGACCCCTAAAATGAAATGTTTCCAAGAAGATCTTTCTGGGGCATATATAAATTCTCCATAATGTTAGTCATTTCAAAGTATGGGAGAAGAAGCAAGAATTGTACTTGTAAGAGTAGAAACACTTACAATCAGAATATGTGGGAGCTGAGCTGATGATTTAAAATTTATTGGAATGTGATAGGAGTCCTCATTAACCACTCTGAGCTATTTGTAATAAATAAACTCCAGTAATTTTTATCTGTGTTATGATTCATCATGTTGCTCTAATTCCTGGCAAATCCTTCTTGATTATTTTGCTCTGCAAAGCATATTATTAATGTCTTTTTTAACAGTCTCCATATTCCTGGTAGCAACCTAGACTTTATTTTAAAAGATTCCATTTCCACTTTAAGCTTTTTACAGAAATTTAATATTTGGATTCTAAGAAAATGTCTCTGTCAAAATGTGCAATATTGATACCTTTATCTAATCTATTCCATGGAAACAATCAATCAACTGAATTATATTCCTCTTTACAGGAAAAATATATTATTAAATTCATGAGACTCCATTGTGTTATAAGAAATCATGTATCATATCCATATCTCTCTGTATAGACATACGATTTACAAGCAAACAAGTAGATCATAGACTGTATACTCAGAAAATACTTAAAGTCTTAGCCTTACATCTTGAATAGCACAGTGTAAAGAGGATGGTATTAACCTTAGCATCAGAGGTTTTGATTTAAATTTAACTTTGCTGTGCTGTGCTATGCTTAGTCGCTTAGTCTGGTCTGACCTTTTGCAACCCCATGGACTGTAGCCCACCATGCTCCTCTGTCCATGGAAATTCTCCAGGCAAGAGTTTCCATGCCCTCCTCCAGGGGATATTCCCAACCCAGGGATTGAACCCAAGTCTCTCACATTGCAGGTGGATTCTTTACCATCTGAGCCACTAGGGAAGCCCAAATCTAACTTTACCACAAACAAAATTTGTAATCTTGGCTTTTGCAGATCTTGTTTGTTTATTTATTTATTGAACCAATTTAAGCATCAGATTATTTATTTATAAAAACCATTAATAATGCATATTTCTGCAGATTTGTTTGTAGATCTTTAAAGGGCAGAAATAGTGTCTAAAACAGTGATTAGATCATAAAAAAGATTATATAAGCCTTATTTACTCTTGTCTTCCCTTTTTCTGGAGTGTATAACCTATCAGTTTTCCATTGTGAATACACATGCATTGGCCAATTGACTTCAATTAGATTATAAAGGTATTTTTGCAAAATAATTTTAGAATAATGTGATTTTATTTTTCAAATCAACTCTTAATATTCAGTTAATAATTACTGTGTATTGTCAGGAATTAAATGAAGTAAAATGACTGTAATGATACGTGTATATATGCACATATATCATATATGTATATATTTAATGATAGTTTTTTAAAAGAACAACTGTGCTTGTGTATATGTATATATATATAATTATTCAGCATAAACAATATTATTTTTGATATAGAATCATGTTTTTTAAATTAGACAAAAATGTATGTACCTGAGTGAAAAATGTACATAAGATTTCTTTTTTAAGAATTTTTCCTGTAGTGTTTTTGTTAACAGTAAAAAATAAAAAAATGAAAATTTCTCCAACCATGCAGGCACAAACAGACACAGAGTATTTGCAGGCTGGGAATAGGGACACAGATATAGAGAACAGACTGTTGAACACGGTGGTGGGGAGAGGAGCTGGGATGAATTGGGGGATTGGGATTGACATATGTGCACTGACATGTGTAAAACAGATCGCTACTGGGAACCTACTGAATAGCGTGGGGAGCTCAGCTCCATGCTCTCTGGTGACCTAGAGGAGTAAGATGGAGGGGAGGGAAGTCCATGACAGAGGGAATATATGTATACCTATGGCTGTTTCACTTCATTATATAGCAGAAACTAAACAACCTTGTAAAGCAGCTATACCCCAATTTTTTTTAATGAATTATTGGAAAAGAGAAGTAAAAATCTTTTCTTATAATATGTTGTGGATAAAATCAATTTATTGCTCCTTTTTTGTTAATAGTGAAAAAAAATGGAAAATGTGTAGAGTATATATGTCGCAACTATTAGATGAACATGAATAGAAAACAGTTCTTGAGGTGGGGAGGTGGATTGTGAAGTTCTTTCTCTTCTATATTGCATATCTTTCTAATGTTTAGACTTTGTATTACTTTGCATATTTCAGTGTATAACAACTTATGTTAAAAAAAATATGATTTTCTAACTAAAAATAACTTGAAAGCTTGTCCATTAAGGCCAATAACCAAAGTAATTTCACTCTTTATCTCTCAGTTAATCTACTTTATAGATTTGTGGAAATAATTGGAAATAATGCATGGGAGACCAGTCTGCAATGCATAGTTCTATCTCATAATTTGAAATCTGAAGATGGATTTGCTTTGAACTATTGATAAGATTATCTTGCCCACCACTAATTCCAGGTGGAAGACAATGCAGTAAATGGCTCTTACAGAGATAAGACACTGCCTTCTTTAGCACCCAGGTTTAACTCCTTCAGACCAGGCTATCCTCATCAGTCAGTAGAGCAAAGTAAATCTCACACTTCAAAAAGAAAAGCTCCAATACAAAAAAAAAAAAAAAGTTCCTGCGTATTATTATATTAGCCCCATGCAAAACGGCCATCTGATTCTTTCTTTGTTTATTCAAATGCATTATTCCCCATATGTAAATTACTTCCAGATATTCATATTGATGGTCTAGAGTACTGAAGCAAGACAGTCTGGGCCATAAAATTATCTAATCATCATAAAGTTATCTGGAAAAGCATAGCTAAACTGAAAGGCCTGTGTTAAAGTAGGCTGGCTCATTTGCAGTGGATGCTGTTCCTTTCTAGTTTTTCAGCAATGAGAATGAAAAACCAGGAGAGTAGAAGGCAGCTCCCAAAACAGCATTTGGCAGATTGAAGCAGTTAGGACCTAATAAGTATCATATTAGTTGTACTAATATTTGCTGCCCTTCACCCAAGGAAATTTCCATAATTATTATCATGTATTTACATCACCAAATGAAATTCTGTATTTGCATTGTGGTTTAAAAGGCATACTGATTGTGATTTGATTAGTCATTAGCATATCAAATATGGAATATCAAGCTTTGGAAAGGTTGGAGGCTAGATTTCACTATCCTCAAACTGGGTGATTAATTGTATCTCTTTGAAAAAATGTGTTCATGATGACCTCCAATGTGTACATGTATCAGATTTGCCTCCCTGTAATGACCTTATTAGGCTTTCCTGGTAGCTCAGACAGTAAAGTATCTGCATGCAACGTGGGAGACCTGGGTTCAATCCCTGGGTTGGGAAAATTTCCCTGGAAGAGGGCATGGCAACCCACTCCAGTATTCTTGCCTAGAGAATCCCTATGGACAGAGGAGCCTGGCAGGCTACAATCCATGGGGTAACAGTCGGACATGACTGAGCAACTAAGCACAATGATCCTATATAGGTCTAGACAATAAGATGTCTTATGCCCCATTTCAGTGAGCAGTGCTGAAATTTTTGTATGTATTATTAGATGTCTATATTTGGGATAAATCTCAGTTATGATCAGAAAACCAATTTCAACATTCCTAATAGGAAAGTGAAATTTGAAATTCCTTTCTAAACCAAGCAACATTTAGATCTATACTATCTTAAAATTTGTTCACCAGGTTTGTTTTAGGGAACTGTATTAAAAACAGGTTATTTTGGAAAATTTTGAGAACTGAGAAAAACCTGGACATTATTAAGATGAAATTGTAGCTTTTAATTCAATATAATAAAAAAAATTTTTTTTGAATGCTTATGTGCCACCCACAAAGAAGTTCACCGAGAGAGAAAGGGAAGGTGGGTTGGGGGGTTGGATAGCAATGAGGGGAGAAAGAGAATCTTTGGCTTTAGAGAGCTTACCATTGAGAAGGAGTTATCATGAAAAAATACTGATAATAGCTATAATTTATTGCCTACTTATAAGAATAATACTATTAATATTATTACCACTATATCAATACTATGTCTCTTATGTCTCCTGCTTTCGCAGGTGAGTTCTTTACCACTAGCGCCACTTGGAAAGCCCTATATCAGTGCTAATATTAATCAATACTAATAAATAGTCTACATAATATCAATGCTAGTAAATATTTTCAGAATGTTTACTATTCTCTGGGCACCATCCAAAATATTCTCAACATTATCTTGGCTAACCTGTCCACAAGTCTATGAGTTTACATGCACCTGTCATGGAAGAGGACACTGTAACTTAGAGATATTACTTAAGCTAGAAAACGGTAGGATTTATCTGGTTCCAAGAGTCTGTTGAAAAGCAACTTACAGAATTCTAAACAATATATATAGGACAAGACAAAATACATCTGTGAGAGTACTCAAGCCAGGATTGTTAATGCCGACATGGCAGGTGGCTTTACCTGTTTTGCTCACTGATATACACCATTTCTAGAAATGTATCTAGTAAATAAATAAAAGATGCTCAGGAAAGATGTGTGGCATTGAATTACATCTCAGGGAGATAAATTTGCATTCTTTAGGTATGGGAGTTAGAGTGGGAGAAAAGATTCAGAAGGATTATCTGAAGAAAGTTTTGAAGGCCTAGTGTGTGCATGCTCAGTCACTGCATCACATTTGACTCTTTGCAACCCTATGGACTGTAGCCCACCAGGCTCCTCTGTCCATGGGATTCTCTAGGCAAGAATGCTGGAGTGAGTTGCCATGCCTCCTCCAGGGATTTTCCCAACCCAGGGATCTAACCCATGTCTCCTGTGTCTCCTGCATTGGAGGCAAATTCTTTACCACTGAGCCATCAGGGAAGCCCTTTTAAAGGTCTCACTGGCATCCAACTGTTAAGTTCTCACTTGCTAACTCTTCCACCCACTACAGTCCTCCTGATAGCAAGGACAACTGAAGCCCTCTTGGAACACTCTTCAGGTTAAGGGGATCTCCAGAGTCACTTTCTGAATGTTAAGGAAAGAAGGTCTGGGTAGCTCAGTACCCAGACCCATTTTTTTTCCCCATTTTTTAGATATAAGGCTGATGTCAGATAAGTGTTTATTTAGGAAAAAAAAATAGTAACTGAAAATAAGTCAGTCACTCAAAAGGAATGAGAGTTTTAAGCATCCTAAATTCTTTAATGGCGGCTCTTGGATTATCACTGCTCAAGCAAGTTCTAACCCAACCAAGATGCTGGAAGGAAGAGTACACAGGCCAGCAAGGGTGATCAGGCCATCAGGCCAGCAAGGGTGATGAAGCCCATCAAGCCAGATGAAGGCCCCTCAGGCCAGGAAGGGTGATGAAACTCATGGCTGCCTGTTTCCACATTCTGGGTTCACCTGTGTAGTAACCATAAGCATAATTAACTCATCCAACAATAATCCAGGCCAACCCCAACAAAGACAATAAGGAGCTTTGCCAATATGAACTGACAAAAAGAAGAGGGTGGAATGACTGCTTTCTGGCCACATATAGGGATAAAGGAATGCCTTGTTCTATCGATACGGATGCCTGGAGATCACAGTAAAGAGCCGATGCAATCTGTTCTGTGGGAAAGACAAAGAAATGGAAGCAACATTTAAAGAAAAGTCTGAGAATAAATTTCTCAGGCATGCAAATACTGATTAAGTGTCAATACTGTGCCAGTCCTCTTACCAGGCACAGTGGATGCAGAAAAATTTCTGTTCTCAAAATAATAGGCCTTTAAAGGAACAGATACACACCCAATGAGTTCAATGAGAGTAGGTCTGTGCTCATTATGATCAAGTAGGAAGACAATATTGGGGAAGGGGGATCATCTGAAGCAGGAAGAGGAAACCAGTGGTTTGGAAAGTATAATGAGATGGGATGGACATGTTGCAATAGACATTAAAAGCACAGAATTGAAGAAAATATAAGAAAAACTTATCCTAAGTAGAGTTTAGTCAGACTAATTTTGATACTAATATTTATACTTACTAGATACAACCACTAACTAGCAAATATCTAGAAAAGGACAGGTATTTGACCATAACTTCTGATTTTATTGAACTAGTCACTCTGGAACAATTTAATTTCTCCATGACAGTGATGCCTAGGAAAGAATAAGAGATGTAATATATCTAGGTTTTCATTAAGTCCTCTGACACTGATTTATATGCCATTCTTCATCAAGAAATTTGGAATGTTTTGTGAGGTCAGTGGATAACTGCAGGAAAGCTCATGCCGATAGGTGATGATCAATGATTGTGTGACAACCTGGGGTCATGAAGAGTGGTCCCACTGTGGTCAGTTCTGAGGTCCAGTGTTTTTGTACATTTTATTAATGATTGGGAAGATAGCCTCACCCTCAGCTTAATGAGTACACTATCTCTTCCCATCTGGGAAGACTGCCAGCACTACAAGGCACAAAAATGGAATTCAAATGTCCCTGGTTAATTGGAAATTGGTCTATCAAAAGTGTGAATTAAGCCATAGGGACACACCCTCTATATTTAGGGAATAATCAGTAGCTACTTGAGTATAAGCATTAACGCTCTAGCATAACCCCTAGAGAACTCTTTATTGACCACATTCAGTTTACAACAGAAATCCAGTTTGTTAACAGTATTCACAGTGCCTAGTATGTCCTAGGTGGAGAACTCTTCTTCTCTTTACTTTTCTCATTTTAAAAAAAGGATTTCAGGGAAAGAGATAGCCAGCAAATGTCATTTGATGAAATATAATGTGTCAGATTTCTTTTATTCTAAATAATTCTTCATATCCCTTTTTACAAATAGTAAGGTTTCAAGCAATATTTATTAAACGAATAAATGACATGAGGAAATAACAGACATTAGATTATGACTGAAGTAGAAGTCACTCATTTCTATTAGCTTTAGTCGCTAAGTCATGTTTGACTTTCTGCAACCCCATAGACTGTAGTCCGCCAGGCTCCTCCATCCATGGGATTCTCCAGGCAAGAGAACTGAAGTGGGTTGCCATTGCCTTCTCCAGGAGATCTTCCCAATGCAGGGATTGAACCCAGGCATTGCAAGTGGATTCTTTACCATCTGAGCCTTAGTCATTTAAATGGCACTTATTGTTCTTTTGCTATTTTCCAGATATGTGTTCGTCATTGGAAATACAGTAATAAGGAGTCATTGAGCCAGCTCAAAAGGAGAAAGCAGGCAGTTAAAAAAAAGAAAGAAAAGAAATACAATGGTATGTGGCAAATCAAATCATGTAAGAGATAAAAATCAGAACATAAGACAATAGAGAATAAGAAGCTATCTATACTGAAGCAGGAACCATGATCTGGCCAAGGTAAAATTTGATTAATTAATGGCTTGAACTGAAGTTTCAAGGATGAGTTATTTTTAATGATGGGGCATATGTGTATGTTTGTATGAATAACTGCGTGTGTATATGAGTATGAGTGTGGGAGGGGCAGCAGGAGGAGAGGAGATTTTTCTTTCTCGAAGAGGAAACAGAACTGGCAAAGACACATGATAGATTTTGCTAGGGGATTTACCGACAATCCCTTCCCTCTCTTTAGAAACGATAACACTAGAGACAAGATGGCTTAAATAAAATCAAATGAAATTTAACTTAGGCATAAGATTGTCTGTTAGTGCTTTAACATTGGGAAGGAATGTTCACACAATATTGATGTTTGTTCCTAGAAGTCATTTAAAATGGAATTTTAAAAACTCTATTGAATAAAAGATTCTTTAAATTCTATATTGCTTTACAATTTTCAAAACTTTTATATACATGGTTTCATATAATCACATAATGACCCTTTTTCCCATACCCTTTTTTTCTATATTGCTGCTTCTACTTTTGTTCTCCCTAATTTATTTTTGGGATGCCAGCAAGATGACAAAGTAAGAGATATCAGCCTTTTCTCACGCTCCAACAAATGACAATAGAGAGCTATCTACAACAAAAGTAGCCTTGGGAGAGTTCAAGGGTCCAATTAAGAACCTGTAGCAAAACCTTAGAGTGAAAAACTGGAGAACTGCCACACATAAAGGATCACTGGGGAAAGCAGCTGAGAGGAAATGTCTGGTGATATAGAGGAATGAAGGAGAATGGGTAAGGCTAACATTATCAGCACACCCTGGGTGTCATTTGGGGCTACAGTGGTCTCCACAATGTGGAGGACTCAGCAGCCTTTGCCTTTGAGAGTTTCTACAGAGCTTATGGTAGCTGTGGACTCCCCACAATTTTCATAGCAGAAGACCCCATAGTATTTGTCAGCAGGGCCTCCAGAGGCCTATTCCACAGAAGATACTGGAAGCTGTTGCAACTGAAGTAACCAACAGCCACAGTCACTGTAGAGTAACCAGAGAGGCAGATGCTGTTGTCCTGTGGCCCAGAAAGAGCTGCTACTGTGTTGCCCGAGGACCTGGGATACAGCACCCACCAACCTTGGACACACCCTTCACCCCAGAGCTGCAGGGGCTCCATGTGGGCTCACATCTTAGGTCCACACTCCAAGACCACTCTATGGGCACCTGTTTTTCAGGTCTTAGCTCTGAGGTTGCTGTGCACACACCCACACTCTGGACTCAGCACTCTGGCTGCTCCATATACACCTCAGGCACCAGAACCAACATCACTGTGGTAGTGTGAGCATCCTGGGCCCCTGAGCTGTTGTCCCCGCCTTGCACGCCTGTGTTCCATTGTGGCAGCTTGGCGTGTGCTTGTGTCTCTTTCATCAGTGCTGCTATGGATTGGCCAGTGCCCCAGATCCTAGAGCCACTGCAACTCTGCGAACACTTGGATTTCAAACCTGGTTTCACAGCTGCTCCACAGGCATCTGCATATCAGATACCAGTGCCATCAGCACCACAAGAGTGCCCACAAGCTCCCAGCCAGGAACTCCTTGGCCACACCCTTCATGGGAGAAAAAGAGATGAAGTGATTCCCTACCTTCTGCATTTGTCCTTGAGGGTCCGTGAAACATTCACCAACACAGACCTCAGCTGATGAAGCTAAGTAAGACTTGCTACTGGACTTCCCCAGGAGCCACAACTAATACATCCCCTAGCTGGCACCCTCACCTCCACCCACAGGTGAAGTCTTCCCCCACAAAAACAAATCCATAGTCTGGAAAAGGCGACTTTTTCATCAAATGCGCAAACATCAACACAAAGCTACAAGAAACATAAAAAATGAACAAAACATGACACCGTCAGAGAAACTCAGTAAGTTTCCAGTGGCAAACTCTAAGGAAATGGAGACCTAAACATCACTGGACAGAGATGCAAAATAATCATTCTGAGGAAGGCGATACAACAAAATCAGGGGAAAAAATATGGACAAAATGAGAAGTTGAAAAGAGAGATTTGTTATAAAAAGAGAACCAAACAGAAATTCTGGAGCTGAAGAATAAAATGAATAATTAAAGAAACAAACAAACAAACAAACAAACACAGTGTTGCTCAGCCATTAAGTCATGTCTGACTCTTTGCAACCCCATGAACTGCAGCACGCCAGGCTTCCCTGTCCTTCACCATCTCCCTGAATGTGCTCAAACTCAGTCCACTGAGTCAGTGATGCCATCCAATCATCTCATTCTCTGTTGCTCCCTTTTCCTCTTGCCCTCAATCTTTCCCAGCATCAGGATTTTTCGAGTGAGTCAACTCTTCATATTGGGTGGCCAAAAAACACAGTAGAGAGCATCAAAAGCAGATCCGATTAAGCAAAAGAAAGAATCAGAGAATTCAAGATGAAATTAGGTAGTCAGCAGAGAAAAAGAAAAAAATTTTGAAAAAGGTGAAGAAAGCTTGTCTAAATTATGGAACACCATTGGATGAAACAATATTCACATTTTGCAAGTCACAGAAGAAGAGAGATAAAGGGAAGAAAGAAAACGTATATAATGAATATGGCTGAATATGTTCCAACTCTGAGAAGAGAGATGGACATCCAAGTACATGAAACTCATAGGTTCCATTCAGATTCAACCTGAAGAAAACTTCAGGAAGACACATGATAATAGCAGTGTCAAAATAAAGAAGACCAAAAAGATGAAAGCAGAAAGGAAACAAACAAAAAACAAAGGAGACCCTTAAGGCTATCAGAGTATTTCTCAACAGAAATTATGCAGTCCAGGGGAGAGTCTGATGTCGACATTCAATCTTGCCATTTCCTGCTTGACCATATTTAGTTTACCTTGATTCAGAGATCCAACATTACAGGTTCCTATGCAATAATGTTCTTTACATCATCGGACTTTATTTTCACTGTCCAATAGTATGAAAAGACAAAAAGACCTATAACTAATAAGAAGACTAAGTCAGTAACCAAAAATCTCCCAACAAAGAAAAGAACAGGATCATGTTGCTACCTTGGTGAATTCTAAAAAACATTTACAGGAATATTAATGCCACTAATTGTGAAACTCTTCCAAAAAGTTAAAAAGGAAGGAATACTTCCAAACTTATTTTCTAAAGCCAAGACTACAGTGATACCAAAGCCAAACAAAGTAGAAACGGCGACAGATTTTATCTTCTTGGGCTCCAAAATCACTGCGAACAGTGTCTGCAGCCATGAAATTAAAAGATGCTTGCTCCTTGGAAGAAAAGCTACAACAAACCTAGACAGCATATTAAAAAGCAGAGACATCACTTTGCTGACAAAGGTCCGTATAGTCAAAGCCATAGTTTGAGAGCTGGTCTGTAAAGAAGGCTGAGCACTGAAGAATTGATGCTTTTGAATTGTGGTGCTGGAGAAGACTCTTGAGAGCTCCTTGTACTGCAAAGAGATCAAATAAGTCAATCCTGAAGGAAAGTAATCTTGAATATTCATTGGAAGGACTGATGCTGAAGCTCCAATACTACAGCCAAATGATGTGAAGAGCTGACTCACTGGAAAAGACCCCACTGCTGGAAAAGTTTGAGGGCAAGAGGAGAAGAGGGTGATATAGGATGAGATAGTCACATGGCATCACTGACTCAATGGACATGAATTTGAGCAAACTCTGGGAGATGGTGAAGGACAGGGAAGGCTGAAGTATTGCAGTCCAAGGGGTTGCAGTCAGCACAACTTAGCAACTGAACAACAAACAACAAATGACAACTAAAATAAGATTCTGTGTGTAAGTATATACATATATCTT
This sequence comes from Bos taurus, assembly GCF_002263795.3. Taxonomy (NCBI): domain Eukaryota; kingdom Metazoa; phylum Chordata; class Mammalia; order Artiodactyla; family Bovidae; genus Bos; species Bos taurus. Next base: position 25,250,957 of record NC_037328.1, on the reverse strand, counting down.
CAAATATGCAAATGTACAGAAATATCTATACTGTTAATCACATTTATTCATACTTATCTATGTATAGATTGTTTTTAGAAAATTATATACATATGTAAATTTTAGAACATGAATATTTTAAAATATAATTATCAGTAATATATGAAAGACAATGTCCCTAAACTGGTTTTCAAATTCAGGACCGAACCACTTTGGGTAACATATTGCAGTTGAATATCTTTTTCTTGGAATGTATGGGGCCCATTATTTCTACCATCATATTTTAAGAGGCAGCAGATGCTAAATAAAATTATCACACAATATCTTGCAAAAGAATCACAGAGGCAATTCTTTCTTATTACCACCCATATCCTCTTTAAATTGCCTTTCATGTGGCTATATTTTCTCTCTGAAACTGTCCTGATTTTACTCAAAGCACTTAAAATATATTTGGGAGTTTAAAAAATACAATATATAATTTCCCTGACTTCAGCCCTCTCCATGGATAATAAACTTACAATTTAGCCATCAATTCAGTTTAGTCCCTCAGTCGTGTCCGACTCTTTGCGACCCCATGAGTTGCAGCACATCAGGCCTCCCTGTCCATCACTAACTCACAGAGTTTACTGAGACTCACGTCCATCGAGTCAGTGATGCCAACCAGCCATCTCATCCTCTGTCGTCCCCTTCTCCTCCTGCCCCCAATCCCTCCCAGCATCAGAGTCTTTTCCAATGAGTCAACTCTTCAGATCAGGTGGCCAAAGTATTGGAGTTTCAGCTTTAGCATCATTCCTTCCAAAGAAATCCCAGGGCTGATCTCCTTTAGGATGGACTGGTTGGATCTCCTTGCAGTCCAAGGGACTCTCAAGAGTCTTCTCCAACACCACAGTTCAAAAGCATCAATTCTTCAGTGCTCAGCTTTCTTCACAGTCCAACTCTCACATCCATACATGACCACAGGAAAAACCATAGCCTTGACTAGACGGACCTCTGTTGGCAAAGTAATGTCTCTGCTTTTCAATGTGCTATCTAGGTTGGTCATAACTTTCCTTCCAAGGATTAACTGTCTTTTAATTTCATGGCTGCAGTCACCATCTACAGTGATTTTGGAGCCCCCCAAAATAAAGTCTGACACTGTTTCCACTGTTTCCCATTCTGTTTCCCATGAAGTATGGGACCAGATGCCATGATCTTAGTTTTCTGAATGTTGAGCTTTAAGCCAACTTTTTCACTCTCCTCTTTCACTTTCATCAAGAAGCTTTCTAGTTCCTCTTCACTTTATGCCATAAGGGTGGTGTCATCTGCATATCTGAGGTTATTGATATTTCTCCCAGCAATCTTGATTCCAGCTTGTGCTTCTTTCAGCCCAGCGTTTCTCATGATGTACTCTGCATACAAGTTAAATAAGCAGGGTGACAATATACAGCCTTGACATACTCCTTTCCCTATTTGGAACCAGTCTGTTGTTCCATGCCATAATGACTGTCAAATACATTTTCAATATTTATGCATTTATGTAAATGGAATATCTCATAAAGGCATTTACATGTTAATAAATCACGTTTATATATGGGATAAACAATATTTTTAAAAGAGTATAACTATTTTAAATTAAGATTGGTCTAGACAATTCAGAACATACAGTGGTTATATTTATGACTAGTTAGATATTCCAGTTTCATGGAGGGCCACTGACAAGGTCATAATGACTACATATCCACACAAAGAAGTTTATCCCCTAGGTTTACAGGTAAGCTTTCTTTTTCACACACTTAGCTTCCTTTAGCTTTGAAAAATGCACATGCAATATTTGTGTACATACCCATATGTGCCCGGGCCCTCAAGGTGCTATTCTTGACACCGAAGTTAGTTTCTCAGAGCTGCAATTCTTTGAGGAAATGGGAAAAATCATCCTGACAGAGTATCCCTTAGCCTATGTACATCTGCAACTATATCCATGGTGACATGACACAAGAAATAAAAATTCAGGAGATTAAAGACTCGATAGTCTTGAACCCTGCTTCCAGCCGCTAAGTCATCATTTGATATCTGACACAGATTTTCCTTCTGACCTACACCAGATAGGTTAATCATTTTATGCCTCAGTTTCCTTATTCATGAAATGTAGTAGGAAAATAAATCTTGTCCCAGGGGAAAAAGCTGTTGTTGGGTTTGGGTGATGGAGTGTGATACACATGCTGAGTGAGTCCTCACTATGCACATTATGGCCCGATATGCTCACGCCATGTAAAAACTAGCCAATTTACAGATCCGTGTAAGCATTGTGCTTGACATATAAAAGTGAAGGTTAGAAATATCTTTCAATTGTTATTTTTGAGCCTAATTAAGCACTAAAATAATGTAAAATATAGCTCATAATTTTCTGCATTTTCCTGGGCATGCTGTTCTTAGTAAGACAGGATATTAGTTTGACTTCATAATAAAATTGTACTAAATTCACCTAGTTCTTCATCTGTATTATTAATTGCAGTGCCTGTCTCATGAATGTATTGATTTTTGTGCCAATCTCTGTTCTTGTCACAAGTTTTTTCACACAAATTAGCTTCTCCAAATGCAGTACCCTCGTATACTATACAAAATATATTGGCATGACTTTATAATTTGACCTTTACATCTTCTGAGGAACCAGGCCATTTCAGGACTAAAAGTCATATTTTTCAGTTCATTTTATTCCATTCATTTTTAACTTCTATTGAGTTCTCCACAAAGTGAAGTATGCATTCTGCACAAAACTTTCTTTGAATGTTATAGTTGAACACAGGTAATTCAAATACAGGTTTTACATTTTTGAAGCATGGATAACTCATTTTTAGAGCATGGTTAAACTAAGCACCCTTATTTAAAAGAAAGAATAAGTAAAAAGATGAAAACTGTATCATGAGTGGAATGAACATTTAGAAGGACACTTGAAAGATAACATGGTTATTTGTTACCAGTTCAGAGAAGCAATGACATGGTTTTACTTAATTTTTTTTTCAGAGAGTCAATGTCCACAGTCTGTGGAGCAATGTTAAAAAGTGAGTGTGCTTTTCTGAAGTTTAATAAGCTATATTCTGGTTACCCACATTCGCCCAGAATTAATAACTATCTTGGAAGAACTTCCCAATAACATAGGCGAGTTATAGCCAGTCTGAGAGGTATAATGTCTCAACCACCTGCTATTCCATTTATCTAAAAATTTTCACTGAGAAGCTTTTATTTTCTAATCTCTCCTTTTAGTTTTTTTTAAAAAACATTATTGTTAGTTTATATATTTGGGATCTTTCCATTTTTAGATGCAGAAAATTTTTATTGTTAAAGATTTTAGGTGCAGTAATGAAATATTTCTTAGATTTAGAGATAATAATCTTTCTATGGCATGGCAGTAGAGCTTCAAAATAGAAGATAATTAATTGTCTTCTAACTAATTTATGGATAACATTCAACTAATAGGTAAAATAAGATTGCTGTTTTCACTTCCATCATTTTCTGGAAATTTTGTTGTCCCTTCTCTAAAATCAGACTTTATGCTCAACAAAACACATTTGGACTAAAGAAAATTAGACACGATGATCAAAATCAGAAGAGCAATTCAGAAAGAAAAACTCTACAAATATTTAAAATACATATTTAAGAGTAGAAGTTAACATATTTATATTGATGCATGTTATGAACTGATGTTATTGGATATGACAACCCATTTTATTTATTATCTATTTATTGTGTTTACTTATAAACTTCTTTTTGAAAAATTATTTAAAATAGCTTGCAACCTCTGAATGGACCCTATCAACATTGCTCACCAAGGAAATTTAAATCCATAAATCCATTTTTTTCTGAGCTATTTCCAATGTCATTTGAGCTCATATTCAAAATGATCCTCTTACAGAGTAGAGTCTAAGGGAAAAGGAGCTGGATATGGACAATTCATTGGAGACTGAATTTTATAGTTGCCTTAAAATTCAATGATATTAATGAAAAAATGACACAGACAAATCATCACTGTAGTCATCAAACTCCCCTAAGTAAAGCAGAACCTAAGAATTTGCGGTATGTAATGAGGAAGGAGAGAGAGAAAGAGAATGGATTATAATGACTGAGCATTCAGGATCATATAAACATCATGATTTTTATCCTCTTTTACATGAAGTCATCACTAGCCAGCCTTAGTTCTTAAAGCAAATTTGAAAATGTGAGCTTTTCACAATTTCTCATAGAGTAACTCCTGATCTTTGTTCTATCCTCTTACAACTCAAAGCAAGTAGTCATGATTCCTAAAAGATTGTACTGATAGAATGCTTTCTAGAAAATTCAAATGTGTCATTAATTTGTAACTCAGTGATAACTATCAATAAATAAAACCTCATTTAAAGAATATTTTGCACTAATAATTTTTAAGTGAAGGAAATAAAGTACCATGAGCATTCATTTTAGTGTCAGTTAATTGGATTCAGTCGATGAGTATTAACAATAGCTTTCATGTATATGGTAGATTTCTCTCTCTCTTTCCTCTCTCAGATAACACACACATGCACACACAAAGAAGTGAAGAGCTAAGCAGGCTAGGGTTGGATTCGTGGATCCACAAAGACATCTAAGTTAGCCCTAGGTTCTACTCCCCAAATCACAAGATGGCTGTTAGTGTACCAGCCATCTGCACAGGAAAGAGTTAACTCAGCAGGCCTGAGTTGCTCAAGCTTCGTGTATTCCCAGTAGTGGGTCTGTCTTTGTGACCAGATTAGCCCTTGACCAGTCCTAGGAATTGAAGTCTTTGAATACTCTGATAAGAGTGTTTTGTAGGCTTGGGGTCTTTCACCACACTATATCAGTTTTTGTTAGATAAGTTGTACAAAAGAGAATATGGTGAATACCTGCCTTCCTTTGGGGCTCTGGAGGGACTGTGGTAAATCCTGCAGGCATTGCATGTTTTTTGTGACTGATCCCCATGAAAACATGGACACTTAGGTTGAGGCACATTTAAGCTTCCCTGATAGAAAACATGCTGCTTGTGTTTTCACACACAGTTGCTAGAGTACTTTGTACATCATTTTCAGCTCCACTGGGAGCAGAATTTTGGAAGCTTGAGACTGGTTTTCCTCCAGATTTTGCCCCATGCATCTTTTCCCTTTGTGATTTTATGTTGTATAATTTTGCTTTAATAAACCACAAAAACAAGAATTTCTGGATTCTGTAAATCCTTTTAGCAAATCAACAAATCTGAAAGTGGTTTAGGAAGTCCTGACACACTATCATATTCTCATTTGAGACATCAGAAAGGAAGATGCACAGAGGGAGGAAAGAAAAGCTACCTTGAATCTTCACACAACATCTGTTTAAATCTCAACTTGTTCCTTTATCTCTATCTTCATCTGGGCACAATGCCCAGGATTCTGTTGGCAAGAAAAAGAGAATGAATATTGGGCAGGCAACCAGCTGAGTTGTTGCCCACCCAAACATCACTGTGCACCTTTTCCCCCCATATATGGAAGAAGCAGAACCTCCCTCATAGGAAACAATCCCAGTGTCTCGGAGAGTTTCTACATAGAGCTCAAGTCCAGGATCTTTGAGTTAAATCAAGATCTGCATATATCATTTTTCAGTGTGGCTCCTGTGACCTGTAGACTAAAATACAATAAGAGGAGAATGAGAAATGCATGACAATTTTATGCTATCTAATAGGAATAGCTTTGAGGTCTAGCCCTGGAAGTGAAATAAATTCTATGATTAGCCAATGGGATAGGCCCTGATGCACTTATTGCACGTGCTACCCTCTATTCTGGAGAAGGCACTGGCGACCCACTCCAGCACTCTTGCCTGGAAAATCCCATGGATGGAGGAGCCTGGTAGGCTGCAGTCCATGGGATCGCTAAGAGTCAGACAGGACTGAGCGACTTCACTTTCACTTTTCACTTTGATGCATTGGAGGAGGAAATGGCAACCCACTCCAGTGTTCTTTCCTGGAGATTCCCAGGGACAGGGAAACCTGGTGGGCTGCCGTCTCTGGGGTCGCACAGAGTCAGACATGACTGAAGCGACTTAGCAGCAGCAGCAACCCTCTATTCATTTTCCTCTGAGGCCCTGGCTTTGATTCCTGGAAGAATCTTCTTTGTCTGATATCTCCTGGCCATATCTGAGGTGGGCATTGAACCTTCTTGGGGGTTGTATAGCACACTCACCTATACAGCATGCCCTCTCATCCCACCTCCTACCCTTGCAATTTTAAATGCCTAGAGATTGCTTTGTGAACCAACTCTTATACCTCATTGAGAAAAAGGTTTGGGATTTCTTTGGCAATACAGTTGTCAAAAATGTAGCATGCTTCTGGCCTATGAAAGCCATAGGCATGCTTCTGGCCTATAGCAGTCATGATGAGTTCCATGTACATGGGCTGCTTTGTCATTGATATTGCATTTCATTTATTATTTATGAAGATGTTGCATCAAAGAAAGTCAAAATATTGTTTATGCCTGCTCCTCAAGAGCTTAAGATCTAACTGATGAGGTGATGTATCAAAAAATGAAACAGTAAAAAAGAAAAAAAGAAAAAGCAACCTATGTTTATAAATTAAGAAAAAAGTGAATCAGATAGTAGGTGCTACACTGCAGGTCAATAATTATAGAAATTTCCTGCTGGAGTAATCCTGAAATACTTCCTGGAGAATATGAAGAGGTAGTTCTGTGAAGGAAAGACATTCAAAATTGCTGGAGGGGAAGGAGAAAGTCCTGCTAAAGAGACAGAATGATACTGGTATAGGATGGCATGCATAATGAAGGCAGACTATTCCTCTAACATGATGAGATATGAATCTATAGATTAATCTCAAAGATATCTGTTTGAGAATAATTATCAAATGGGTAAAACTTAAGGGATACAGTATTTAGGATGAAGATTTGACTACACTTGAACTGCTGTTGTTCAAACAAGACTAAGCACCCTTGCAGAGTCCTGGGTCACTGAGACAGCATAGTAGTGAGCTAGGTGAGGTACTTGGACTTTTGACACCACAGGAGGTAATGCAGAATAGAAGTGATCCGGTTGGTATCTGGATGCTGCATCTAAACTCAAATAGTTTGTGGCCTCAAATTTAAGGACAGCCTGCTTTTATCATCAGCGTAAGTTAATACTAAGTATCTGGAAAGTTTTCATTGATATTTCTGTTACAACACATACATGCTCCATCACTGCTTTCGGCCTTTTCTTTCTCTTCTTTCACATCCTCTTTCTTCAAGACTTTGGCATTCCTCTGCTCCATCCCCATGGCCCTAGGGACCAATATGGGATTCTCCTTTTACCCAAATGTAGTTTTTAGCTTAAATATGTTCCATTTTCATTATTAGCATCTGTGTTTTACTTCTCTTCCTCCAGCTTACTTTAGGTAGAAAGAGACTTATTAGTGAATTGGAAGAATCTCCAAAAAGTCTAGCAACAATGGAAGCTAAGAAAAACTAATCTAATGAAAGCTCCAACACTACTCAGTATAGCACTAGGCCCTCAGGCACTAGGAACCGTGCACTAGGATTTCCACTAGGGCTAAACACGAAGCATCAACCCCTTAAGCCACTGCCCATATGCTTTCAAAAAAGCCCAGCATCCCTGAATACACTTGTTGCCATTTCACTGCTGTCTTTGGACACTACTTAGCAACTGAACAACAACAACAAAATTAACAAAACTTATTAGCTCAATTTGGCCACAGAAAGGCTTATGCCCCAGTTGAATTTAATGCAAAAGCTGTTGAACCAAAAATAAATGAGTAATTTATATAGAAAAATAACATTTTCAGATCCCTTTTCAAGTGAATTTCTGTGCAGCTCTGGTTCTTCTAAGCAGGTATGACCACATGAACTCAGAAGGAGGAAGACAGCAATGAAATGGAAGCATTAGAATGGTATCATCTGTGTATCTGTGGTTGTTTCAGTCCATGGATTCTCCTTTTATTCAAAAAGAATAGCCAAAGAAGAAAAAGGAAGAGGAAAAAGAGTAGAAGAGGGAAAAGAATAGGAAGAAGGGGAAGGGGAGACCAAGAAGAATAGGAACAAGATAATGGAGGAGAAAGGGGAGAAAGAGAGGAGGAGGAGTGTTGGTATCAGTACTAGTGGTGCTGGTGATAGTAGTCGGAGTGGTGGTCCCGGTGGCGGTGGCGGTGGTGGAAGTGGTTTATCAGAAGAAAGGTCTTTGCTCCACTCTCCTTCTGTCTCAGCCTATGCACTTGTCTGTGTTTGCATCAAGCATTACATTCTACCCTCTTTCATTTGCAGGGATGTCACATCATTCTCCGGAGAAGGCAATGGCACCCCACTCCAGTACTCTTGCCTGGAAAATCCCATGGATGGAGGAGCCTGGTAGGCTGCAGTCCATGGGGTTGCCAAGAGTCGGACATGACTGAGCAACTTCACTTTCACTTCTCACTTTCATGCATTGGGGAAGGAAATGGCAACCCACTCCAGTGTTCTTGCCTGGAGAATCCCAGGGACGGGGGAGCCTGGTGGGCTGCCGTCTATGGGGTTGCACAGAGTTGGACACAGCTGAAGTGACTTAGCACATCATTCTCAAATCTAGTACTTGGCTTTTTGGGTGAGGAGATCCTTTCCCATCTCCTCTATTATCATGGCTGTTGATTCATAAGTGAAAGTGAAAGTTGCTCAGTCCTGTCCAACTCTTTGCAACCCCATGGACTATACACTCCATGGAATTCTCGGCCAGAATACTGGAGTGGGTAGCCTTTCCCTTCTCCAGGGGGTCTTCCCAACCCAGGGATCAAACAGGGGTCTCCTGCATTGCAGGCAGATTCTGTACCAACTGAGCTATCAGGGAAGCCCTGATAGCTTCATAGTTGATTCATAGGGCATTCTCTAATTCATCTGTGGCTCCAAATTTATGACTCTACTACTGCTTTCCTCTCAAAAAGTAAACATTTCCACCTTTCATCATCTCCAATAAACAAACACACAAGGTGTTTTTACCTGATCTTTGTATACCTGTAATCTGCTCTAGCTACATCTTTTCCCTTCATAGCCAAGGTTTTAAACACTGGATTTTCCTCTTTCTATTTCATATTTCCATTCTCATTTTTTTTTTTTTTTGTCTTTTGACTCACCGTGGTGTATACAGCTTCCAATTCAACTAGTCAAGTGGAAAATATTCTCAGAAAATTTCAAGAGTCCCCAAGTTGCCAAATCTCAGGCACACATTCAAGTTGGGATCTTCTTTAAACGACATATGGGGCTGTTAGACTGCTTTACATTCCAGCTCTTAAATGCCTTCATTTAAGAAGGCATTTGAACTACCCTGAACTACTGTCTCATGAAACAGTATCTCAAGAGTTTTCTTCTAAACAGATTCTGAACAGTCTTTCTCAATTAGCTTTCTGGGCTCTTCCTTCATATATTATTTTTAGTTGGTATTGCATTGTATTTCTTTCTTGGTCCAATTTTCTTCATAGTCTCAAGTTCTCCTTAAGTGATAATATGCATATCCGGGAACTGATAAACAATAAGATTATATGTATTTATCATAATGGAAAGAGCTTTAGACTGGTGTGTCTGTGTGTATGTATATGTATATACATACATATATATATATACACACATATAGGTGTGTATATGTACACTAGTCATACACACACACACACATTGAACAGTTCTAACTGAATGTCTAACAGAAAGGTCACCCTTACAATGTCCAGAACTGAATTCAATACCCCCTTTCACTGTCACCCTTATGTCACTCTCATAATGTCTATTCTCAGTATTAAGGGGTTGTCAAACAATTTATTCAGTATTTCAATCACTGGAAATAATCCCTTTTATTTATTTTCTCCTTGTCCTACACATGCAATCAGTCTTAAAGTCATATCAGAACCATTTCCAAAAGACCATTCTATTTATGCCTACCACCATTTCTTAGTGAAGACCCTCCTTCATCCTATTCCTGAATAACCATGGCAGCCATCTATCAGTCAGTCTTGCCCCAAGACTCAAAATATCATTCCACTACTCTTCTTAAATTGTATCAACTTCTAGTCATTGTCTATATTATTAACCACAAGTTATTGTATCTGGAAAGTGGGAGGAATACAGAATTGGAGTATGGTTGAGAGGACAGGGCTGAAATAAACAGCCATGTTAATTGAGTAAATACTTACAACGTGCCATGTATTTATTATCTCATATTATCTCATTTTAATCTTCTCAGTACCGCACTGGGAGGGGGTTATGACTTTCCAAATCTTACAGATAAAAAACTGAGAAGATATTAGATTTCCCACCTGAGGTTACCATCTAGTAACTGGAGAGAGATGTGAATCTAGGAACCATGAGTCTAGGACACAGACTCCTTGGAACCACATGCAATATTTGAAACCATGGTAAGCAACACATTGTTTTCCTGGATGAATATAAAATATCAAAAACTATAGTGAAGCACACTGTGTTTTGAAAGACAGTTACGTTAAGGTAGAGTGAGTTAGAGGAGCAGTCAGAGGTGGGCATGTCAGAATAAAACATCAAATATGTCAAAAAGAGAAATTTTCATTTAGAAAAAAGGAAGCAATCCACAGGGTTAAGATTCCTAAAATGGTGACCAAAGACAAGCTATTCTTTAAAAAACTCTTCAACTTCTCTTAATAACTGTTACACTTGAAAGTACAGTTTTATTAGAGTGGGAGTTGTTATTTTTAATAAAATCTGGGCAACAACATTTTAATATTTTATCATAGCTGATAATTTGCAAAAACAAAATAAGAGGATAAGATTCCCCAAGTTTTCAATATGCCTCTTTATGCTAACAATTAAACATTTTATTTGCTCCTAAAATAGTACAAATAAAGAGAACAGAGAAACTGTGTCATGTTATTTCAATAACTATTTCAATATGAATAGAATAAAACATAATGAAGAACACATGTTTGCTGGGTGCTAATGACATAACGTTTTGCAGTTTTATAGATAAAGCAAAATGCATAATTTGAGCCAGATGTCGAAATACTTTGGGATTAGTATCTAAGGACAAATATTTCAAAAACTATGCGGAAAGGTAACCACATATTTGCTACTGGGAGTCCTCTATGTGAATGTCTTTATGTTATACTTTACTTGGTTTCTCAAAAAGAAATTACAATCTGTTCTCAATACTATATATATATATTTCTTAAATCCCACAGGAGAAGTAGTTCAGCCAAGTGGTTAAGAACCCAGATTCCATAGTCACATTTTTGGCTTTATCATTTTCTGGCTATGGGATCTTGGAAAACTTAACCTCTCTCTGTCTCAGATTCATCATTTGTAAATGAGAAGAGCAGTTAAACCTACCTCATAGGACCATTGTGCTGTTTAGTTTAAGATAATAACTGTGAAGTGCTTTCCATGGGAACATAGCACTCAATAAAAAGTAGCTAGTATTATTGCCTTTGTTATTACTACCACTTTTTTTCATTATTGCTACTAATAAAACCCCCTTCAAAGTTATTTCCTGTTAATCTCCACGTTGTTCCTGTTTCACTCACTGTGGGTATTTCTATGTCTTGAGAAGTGTGTCACTTAGGCTCTTTTAAGTTCCAAGGCACAGAATCACATTTGGTTATGCTCAGATGATCAGGGTTTATTTTTAAAATATATAGGAAAGCTTGGGAAAATAGAAAGTGGTCTTAGAAGCCATTTCAGACCTAAAATATCACTTCTAACTGTTCCTCATAACCTGTGGTTCTGCTGGTCCAGCTGTACCAGCTGGTACTGATCATTTCTGCAGAAACAGGTATTGTCCGGGCTTTGACAGAAAATGCTTCTGCCTTTTCAGTACACAGAGGCTTCCACAGAGCCGGCTACACCTGAACTGACTCTGATGTCAGGACCAGTGATTTCATTCAAATTCACTGAGAAAGAAATGCCTTGATGTCTTGGCCACCACAATCCACCATGGTATGTCCCTCATCCTTGGGGCTCTCCCCTTGGTCACCACATAGGCTGCTTGGCAGTGATCCTTTGTTAATCAACCGTGGAGTCAGCAGAAAGGGAACAGAACATAATGAGATCAATACAGAGGTGGCTGTTATTCTGAGGCTTCTCAAAGGAATCAGTGTAAATGGTTGATGCATTGTGCAGCATTCCAGTACTGAATGTATGTAAGGGGCACAGCAAGACTCCTTTTTTAACTCATTGGTCTCTCTAAGTAAATCACTTTAGAGCTTCAAATACACAATTTATACTTCAGGGAAAGTCACTTGGCCCTGTCTCTCCATCACCCTCATTTGGAGGCTGCTTTTGAGTCCCTGATGGCTCAGATGGTAAAGAATCTGCCTGCAATGTGGGAAATCTGGGCTTGATCCCTGGATCGGGAAGATCCCCTGAAGGAGGAAATAGCAACCCACTCCAGTATTTGTGCCTGAAAAATCCCACGGACAGAGGAGCTTAGTGGGCTACAGTCCACGGGGTCGCAAAGAGTCAGACACGACTGAGCAACTAACATTTCACTTTCACTTTCTTTCCCTTTTTTACCACAGGATGGCAGGAGTTAGTCTGGGCAGCTGTTTTGGAAAATGTACCTTGTTTTTCTCATGAAACCAGGCGGGACCATCTGATTCCATTCTCCCAAGATGATCTCTTAGCCCAAGCTCTTCTCAGCTGAAGTGTTGGAATTTAAAACTGGGGCCTAGAAAGAAAAGTCCTCTGTGGGGTGCAACAAGTCAGCTCAGTATTCATCAGAAGCCATGGATGCTTTGTTTTTTGTTGGTTTGTTTTTAAATTGCATGTGCTGTTCGTCAGTGTTTTGTTTGTTTTTCTATATTATGTGGTCAAGAAAATAAAAGTAAGCTAATCTCTGGGAGAGAGAAAATTGAAGAAGACACAAAGAAAGGCGTAATACCTTCCCTTCCTATTCCCAAATGTTTCCTGAGAACTAGATTTATACCTAGTCTTCCAGTTCTACGAGATAGTTTTGAATCATTAAAACAAATACCACACATTGTTAAACCAGCCCCTGTATCTGTTTTGAAACTAGAAAAGCCTAGTAAACAGTAGAAAGATAAATTGTTCCCCCCAAGGATACAAATTAGGCACTAAAATGGCATTGTGAGTCCGTGCTCGGTTGTGTCAGACTCTTTGCAATCCTTTGGACTGTAGCCCACCAGGTTCCTCTGTCCATGGGTTTTTCAGGCAAGAGTACTGAAGTCAGTGGCCATTTCTTCCTCCAGGAGATCTTCCTGATTCTGGAATCAAACCCTACCAAAGTTTCGTCTAGCAACACATGCTCATCTTCAGATACATAAACATGTATCCTGGATTTGATGCAAAACTTGTATGATCTCTTACGTTGTCAACATTTATATCTGTATTCCTAAACAATGAAAATGTGAATTGAAGTTACTGAGAAAATTAAAAAAACATTTTATTAACTATGCATCAGCAGGTAAATATGTTAAGACCTAAAAAATTTAGTCAAAAAGAATGAAATGAAAAAGCATGATCTAAGTAACTGAGGTCAGTTCAGTTCACTTTGGTTGCTCCATTGTGTCCAACTCTTTCAGAAAGCATGGACTGCAGCACACCAGGCCTCCCTGTCTATCACCAACTCCCAGGGCTTGCTGAATCCAACGATCTCATCCTCTGTAGTCCCCTTCTCTTCCTGCCTTCAATCTTTCCATATTCAGGATCTTTACAAATGAGTCAGTTCTTCCCATCAGGTGACCAAAGATTTGCCGTTTCAGCTTCAGCATCTGTCCTTCCAATGAATATTCAGGGTTGCCTTCCTTTAGGATTGACTTGTTTGATCTCCTTACAGTCCTAGACACTCTCAGGAGTCTTCTCTTCTCCAACACCACAGTTTAAAAGCATCAATTCTTCAGTGCTCAGCTTTCTTTATAGTCCAACTCCGACATCCATACATGACTACTGGGAAAACCATAGTTTTGACTAGATGGACCTTTTTCAGCAAAGTAATGTCTCTGCTTTTTAATATGCTGTCTATTTTGGTCTTGGCTTTTCTTCCAGGAGCAAGCATCTTTTAATTTCAAGGCTGCAGTCAGCATCTGCAGTGATTTTGGAGCCCAAGAAAATAAAGTCTGTCGCTCTTTCCTTTGTTTCCCCATCTATTTGTCATGAAGTGATGGGACCAGATGCCATGATCTTAGTTTTCCCAATGTTGAGTTTTAAGCCTACTTTTTAACTCTCCTCTTTCACTTTCATCAAGAGACTCTTTAGTTCCTCCTCACTTTCTGCCATAAGGGTGGTGTCATCTGCATATCTGAGGTTATTGATATTTCTCCCGGCAATCTTGATTCCAGTTTGTGCTTTCTCCAACCCAGCGTTTCTCATGACGTACTCTGCATATAAGTTAAATAAGCAGGGTGACAATATACAGCCTTGACGTACTCCTTTTCCTATTTGGAACCTGCGCTTCACTGGAGCAGCCGGGAAGAGATACCCCACGTCCAAGGTTAGAAAAACTCCAGTAAGACAGTAGGCACTGGAGCAACTGTGAGAAGATACCTCACATCCAAGGGCAAAGGAGAAGCCTCAGCAAGATGCTAGGAGGGGCGAATTCACATTTAGAATCAAACCTTGTTCCTGCCAGGGATGCTCAGAAGGCTCAAACAAACCTTGTGCACACCAGGACCCAGAGACCCCACAGAGACTGAGACAGAACTGTGTTTGAGCGTCTCCTGTGGAGGTACGGGTCGGCAGTGGTCTGCCGCAGGGACAGGGGCTCTGGATGTGGGTAAGGCATAAGTCCTCTTGGAGGAGGTCAACATTTACCCCACTATAGACCTGCCAGAACTTACATAGGACTGGGAAATAGACTCTTGGAGGGCACAACAGAACCTTGTGCACCAGGACCCAGGAGAAAGGAACGGTGACCCCACAGGAGACTTGCCTGTGGGTGTCCGGGAGTCTCTGGCGAAGGCATGGGTCAGTGGTGGCCTGCTGCAGGGTTGGGGGCATGGACTGTGGCAGCACAAGCCTGGGATCTTTTGAGGGATGTTACCATTATCTTCATTACCTCCTCCATAGTTTGGCCCCAGGTAAAAGGCAGGGAGGGAACACAGCTCCACCTGTCAACAGAAAATTGGATTAAAGATTTACTGAGCATGGCCCTGTCCATCAGAACAAGACCCAGTTTCCCCCTCAGTCAGTCTCTCCCATCAGGAAGCTTTCCTAAGCCTCTTGTCCTTCTCCTTCAGGGGGCAGAGACACTGAAAACCACCATCAGAGAAAACTAACCAATCTAATCACAAGGACCACAGCCTTGTCTAACTCAATGAAACTATGAGACATGCCATGTAGGGCCACCCAAGACATAAGGCATAAAATAACTTTTAAAAGGAAATTATTAAAGTGATGAGTCAGCTTCCAGAAGTTCAGTGTTTTGGTTCAACTGAGTGCAATTACTCACATTTGATAATTCATTATAAATGCCAGGCTCCATATCTCATTTTCCTTCCAAGTATTCAAATTTTATGTTCATCCAACAGCTGGATTCAAGGTAAATTTGCCAAATGTGAATCATTTTCTATGCTGCCGGGTACTAGTTGCTAGGAATGATGCTTCATTGTTTTTCTCTTCAATGGCATCATTAAAACTCCAGTCAGTTAATCATCAAAGAAATTATACAAACAACTTTTTCAATTGCACCAAACTAACAAAGCTTGTCAAATTTATTTTTATACAAAATTTCCATGACAATAATGAAGCAAACACCAACGTCTGTCAGGCATCACAGTTTCTGCGTCAGTTTTATATTTATCCATCCTAAACTTGTCAAAATATCACGACCATCTCTAGGCAAATATATTTGCTTGAGATTTTCTACATACTTCTGCCAAAATAAGATATTTAAATAATACCCATGAATACTCAAATCCAAATGACAACTACATGTAAAAGGGTATAAGTTAGCATTTGGGGCTTTATGTCAAATATTTAAAAAAAAATACTTTTCACAGACATCAATCCCTTAATATGGTTCCATCAATCATCCATTGCTAATTAGATTATGAGATATTTCTCTGATTCTGAATTTTAAATGGATTCCTAGAAGCATCCCCATGATATTAAAAGAGAAAAGCAAGATTGAGTGAATTGCTTGTATCTTTTCTTTCTTCTTGCCAGGACCCTATTTTATATTACTGTCTATGGGCAACATCTAGATAGTTCCCGAATGAAGGTTAAAAAGTACATAGAGTAAGGATCTGAAGCAGTAACAGGGAGTCCTAAATTTAGACATCTCCCAAGCCTATCTTTTAATTTTCTGTCTCTGAGTTGAGGACACAGGAGAGTAGTTGAATATAACAATGATCTGTCAATTAAGTGGGTACCCAGACCAGGCAACATTAATTTTGGTAAATTGTTGCTATTTCTCCATATTTGCATTTCCAAAGATTATTTCTAGCATTTTCATTCCAATATGAATTGACTCTCCAGTGCATAGGTAAGCTGTTTTTAACAACAGCCTGTTTTAACCTTCTGAAGAGGTTTTTTATTTTCCTTTAATATTCCTTATCTAATGAAGTATATTATACTAATGGAGTTTAATATAAAACATATTTCTGTATTTTCTTCTCACTTGCTCTTGGAACCCATGAAAAATTTAAAACACTGAAAAAAAAACTCTTCCTTGAAATAGTAAAACTACACTTTCAAATGCATAATAGAGTGGAAAACAATTTCCTCCAAGTTATTCAAAATAGAGTACTAACAAATCTCAATATTAAAACTAATGTGTTGCAATCAAAATAAATCACAAAATAGCAGTAATTAAAGCAAAAATGAAATATAACACCAGAAATTCACAGCAGTATAATTAGCTGCTTTGTCCTACCTTGAGGCTTCTAAAGTAAGTCACAATGCAAGTCCTAAAGCTTTAACAATCTGATTAAATTAGCAGGGCTTCCCTGGTGGCTCAGAGAGTGAATAATCTGCCTGCAATTCAGGATACCAGGGTTTGATCCCTGGGTCAAGAAGGTCTCCTGGAGAAGGAAATGGCAACCCACGCCAGTATTCTTCCCGGGAGAATTTCATGGACAGAGGAGCCTGCCGGGCTACGGTCCATGGGCTTGCAAAGGGTGCGACAGGACTGAGCGATTTAACACTTTCACTTCACTTTTCAGTGCTAAACAAATAGATAATTCTCGATAATAAACAATTGTTAATGTGATTTTTCTATTTTGATCTTTTTGATCTTTAACCTTTTACATTGTAATGCATTATTTAACACATGAATGACATGTAAGTTATAAAGAATAAGAATTTCACCACCCAACCCTCCAAGGGAAATTTCCTATGGCATTTCTTGTAACTGCCATCTACTATTTTGCCATTTTTCTATCACACCTTCCTTTGCAATAACCACTATTCTACATTTTTGTGTTCACCACTTTCTAGATATTCTACTTTTATGGTGTAGATTCAGTGCTGGATTTCTTTAATTTCTCTTAGTTGTACATCACTTCCAGGACTTGCTATTTTGCTCTGGTATAGTCCCAGAGATGTAGTCCTGTTCTCATGTTTACTGTAGATCATTTCCTTTTACTGCTTCATTGGGTCTAGTTATATGAATATATCCCAGTTTATTTTTTGTCAACATGATTTTGAATTTTTTTCAGGTTTTGGGAGGAGTGTGTCTTTCTCATTTATCTTCACAAATGTTATTTCTATATTCTCTAGGGTCTATGTACAAACTGTTCATTAAGTTTATGTTTTCTCTCTAAACTGGGCACACAGCTAGACAGCATTTCTCAGCTTTCCTTGACATACATATGTTCCAGTCAGTGAAATGTGAGACAAAGTATTTAGCATCTGGGATACAGCTTTCAAGAAGAGTACTTTTCTCTTTCCAAGTTCTCGTTCCCCTTCTACAACTGATCACAGAAAACAAGAGGCTTTAAAAGATGAAGAGGCTTGGGTCCTCCATCTTGGTTCACGGAAGGAACTTGGGTCCCTCTCGTTTCATAACTTCAGAAGTTCCCGGAGTGACATTGGAAATCGGCCCCTGTAAACAGAGCAAGGAGAGATCAAAAAAAGAGGCAGACCACACCATACTGGTAGGCAGCAGATTTAATAAGCCAGGAAACTGACATAGGAGTCTTGTCGTGGGTGGACACAAGATGATTAGATTTCCCCACCATGCCCAACCTTCTACCAGAATCTTAAAAGTTTATATAAAAGCCTTAATGGGGTTCAGTCACATATTCAGTCCAGGTAATCTAAACACACGTTACTCTCTCCAGTGTGTGTCCTTGAAATGCCTCCTATTGTGGGAATAGTGGGTAAAATGTACATTCCAAGG
Organism: Bos taurus; assembly: GCF_002263795.3. Taxonomy (NCBI): domain Eukaryota; kingdom Metazoa; phylum Chordata; class Mammalia; order Artiodactyla; family Bovidae; genus Bos; species Bos taurus. Next base: position 25,232,702 of record NC_037328.1, on the reverse strand, counting down.
CAAAGGAATGGGTGGGCAGCCTCTTCAATTGGCCTTTTTTTTTTTTTTTTTGGTATTTACTATGTTCCAGGTATTCTTCTAAGTGTTTCACATATATTATCTCTGCTTGCCCCTCACATTACCCTAGTATCATCATGTCACATACAGGAAAATAAATCACAAGAGGGTTTTCATCTTGTCCAAGATCTTGATTTCACAGTGGAGTCCAGGGTTTGTGCTCTTCAACACTTCGCTCTACTGCCTCCCTTTGGATTCCCTGGGATAATAAATAAGAAATGGGATCTGGCAAATCAAGCACCACAGTGGATGCACAAATTAGGAAGAGAACTTGATTTGAAGCCAAACATTTAGACCAGCCAGGAAAATTAATAAATCGGATTACTGTTTGGGCAGACACCAACCCTGAAGCTTAGCTGACCCAGGCCATGTTGAGTTAGAGTGGCATGTTGGAAGCACATGGCAGGACATGGGCAGACCAGGATAGGAAGTTGTTTACATCTTTTTTGTCATGCCTCATTTATTCTAATTTCCTAGTCAAATAATTCAATGTATTTTTAACATTAAACAATTTTACAAATTACCAAAGCTTAGTATTTATATTTTAATACTCGATCTAGTGATTGTGAATTAAGTAAATAAATAAGTAAACATTCCTAAAAATAGAGTAATATTTTTGATGTATTTGCTGTTTAAACTTTAAAAGTGTATGCATGCTGCTCAGTCGCTTCTGTTGTGACCAGCTCTTTGTGACCCCATGAACCGTAGCACACCAGGCTTCTCAGTTTCCTCTGTCTATGGGACTTTCCCAGCAAGAACACTGGCGTGGGTTGCCATGCCCTCCTCCAGGGGATCTTCCTGACTCAGGGATTGAAACTGCATCTTCTATATCTCCTACATTGCAGGTAGATTCTTTATTGTTGAGCCACTGGGAATCTGTATAATTTGAAAAATGGCAATTTCTTTATTGCCTTCTTTACTCTCATAATTTGGAATTTTCCTACACCTGTTTGTATCCCTGCTTAATTTATATTCCACTGATTAGCTTGCTTTCTATCAGTAGCTCCTGCCTTCTTTTACTTCTTCCTCTTTATTACTACCTGCTCTGTTTTTTGTTTGCTCTTGGGTGGTACACATTGATTCATCAACTATTTTCTTACCAGAATTCTTTGTGTATTCTTTGGCTTCCATCACTGTACCTTCTAACCTTCTCTGCTGCAAGCAAATGAGAACAGCTGACCAAAATCTTGATATTGGTTGCAGCTCCATGAGTTGCAAAAATTACTGCACAAAATTGAAAACTAAAGCAGTGCTGAATAGCCATTTCCTTATACATGAGGCAAATTTACTCTGTGTCTCACCAGAGTTGGTGCAGCTAAAAAGTACTAGAGGTAGAAGACCACATGAAAAGACCGAGACACATCCAGAGAAAGTTTTAGCTTGAATTTCTAAGCATGTGAGTTACCAGGTACTCTTATGTATGCTGTTGGACATAGGGTATTTGGAAATGGTTTCATCATCCATAGATGTATGAAAGCTGTTTCTGAGCTTCTGACATTATTTCCCTGCAATACTTTTGTCTGGGATCCCCATACACATGCCATGCTTAGTTCCAGTTGTTGATGGTTCTATCAAATGCAAAAATAGGCTGGATAGAGGGTGTGTCTCATAAAATGCACAAATGAGCGTCATTTCAACTTAATGGAAGGTGGAATTCTTTTATTACCGTGCAGCTATATGAGTTGATTTTATTTCCTAGTTTACATTTTATATAATGTTTTAATTTTGAAAAAATCCCAGAAAAATTTTGCAATGGCTTTTAAGAATGAATAATCAAGCATTTTGTACATCATAAATATAGGGCCTTAAAGTTATCTTTGAAGCAAACAGAAGATCTTTAAGTCACCACTGACTAATGCCATGTGCCTTTTCAGTACACAAGGGAAGGACTAACAATGTGTAGAAACATGGAAACAGAGAAAATCAGTCCCCAATATTAAAGATGCCATCATGAATGCCTTCCTATGAAATAATAACGCTGATGTACCTCTGATAGAAAATGAGGTTACTGTTGGGAATATAAAACCAAGTTTTGCAACATTTAAAGGTTACTCTTGCGAAGATATTTTCAAATGGGTTGATGATGGAAGACATGTGTATGTGTGTGTGCTTCTGTGATTTATATCAAAGTAATTGTGTTGCATTATAGAGATATTGAGCACAGAAACCTACTAAGTGAAACTCCTGAATTTTGATGGTAAATAGAACGTAAAATAATGTCAAATAATTCTGAGGAATAGCAGGTTTTTATTTGTTTGATTCTTATATGAATGTAAATATATATTTTCTGTCATATATCTATAAACATATTTCAAATTAGCTATTTTAGTTTACATGTGGGAATTACTTTCTAAGTGAATGACAGGCCTCAAAACTAGTAATATTTAATATTATATTATCTGATCTACATGCAATAATTTGTAATCCCATATATTTGAAATTTATGTATGCCAAGGATTAAATTTATTAAATTATGACCAACATAGATAGCATATTGAAAAGCAGAGACATTACTTTGCCAACAAAGGTCCGTCTAGTCAAGCCTATGGTTTTTCCTGTGGTCATGTATGGATGTGAGAGTTGGACTGTGAAGAAGGCTGAGCACTGAAGAACTGATGCTTTTGAACTGTGGTGTTGGAGAAGACTCTTGAGAGTCCCTTGGACTGCAAGGAAATCCAACCAGTCCATTCTGAAGGAGATCAGCCCTGGGATTTCTTTGGAAGGAATGATGCTAAAGCTGAAACTCCAGTACTTTGGCCACCTCATGCGAAGAGTTGACTCATTGGAAAAGACTCTGATGCTGGGAGGGATTGGGGGCAGGAGGAGAAGGGGACGACAGAGGATGAGATGGCTGGTTGGCATCACTGACTCGATGGACATGAGTCTGGGTGAACTCCGGGAGTTGGTGATGGACAGGGAGGCCTGGCGTGCTGCGATTCATGGGGTCGCAAAGAGTCGGACACTACTGAGCGACTGAACTGAACTGAACTGAAGGATTAAATTTACTTCCTTTCCTCTAACTAGTTCAACAGTGACTTTTATTAATATTTATGCAGTGAATTAATGCACCACTAGAAAGAGTTTAGTCATATTAGAGTACTTACCAGCCGAATGATTTTCTAAGGTATGACATGAGAATGTCTTGCTTTGTCAATGACATAAATTGTTTTTCAGTTATACTATAGACTGGAACTCTGGGAGTTGGTGATGGACAGGGAAGGCCTGGCACGCTGCGATTCATGGGGTCGCAATGAGTCAGACACGACTGAGCGACTGATCTGATCTGATAGACTGGAAATGGGCTTAGAAAGAGCAGTAAAGACACTTCCTAAGCATCAGAGGCCACTAACTATGGATTATGTGATTTAGCTTTTGGTGAATTCAGACACAGGAAGGTAGTGCAACCAAAGCTGTTTTTCATCTCATACAGAAAACCATATGAATGTAATCTGGTTTTGGATATTCATGTGAAATTTGAGCAAGCTAGGTTACATACAAGCCTATAAATTTATCCTTGAAATAAGAGTTTGAATATTTTATTACAGAGAGGAGTGAAATTCTAGAACCGTGTTCATCTAAGGCCTTAAGTTGGCTCATTGTAGAACCTGTAAAAGCACCCCATCTAAAGTACCCTTAGATGAACAGCCTCCTCCACCAACTGAAAATTATGAGTGCAACATTTAAAAGTGCTTCCAAACAATCTGTGTTTACTTAGTGTTCATAGGATTCCTATAAAGCACTCAAAGTTTCCCGTTCTTAAGCTAAATATATATATATATATATAAATATATATATATAAAAACATATATATACATTTTTTAACATGTCTTTTTCATTATTTTACTAACTTAGCAAGAAAAGGTGATGGAAAAGTTCTTCATGTTAGTGAAACTTCTCTTCTGAAGTGGAAGATTGAGCATAGGGATATTGTCAATTGAGTATGAGAGACTGGCATCATTCAAAGATAGCAGCTGAAGCCAATAAAGTAGTTTAAAATAGAAACAAACTACTATGCCTGCCTTTCATTGCCTTTGATTTGTCTCAATAAAATTTGCATTTAAACATGGTAAGATTAGCTTGCTTTGCTATGTTTCCTATAAAAAACACTTTTTTCCTGAACAAAGGAAGTTCAATGTCTTTTTTGACTTTAATTTCCATTGGACTTTATTATGTCTATGTCTGTTGGTATTTTGCATAAACATTCAGTAGCTATAGTACAGAAAAGTACGTGTGTGGTCATCCTAAATAAAAAGTAAATATTTGTTTCAAAAATAGTAGTTTAATTTGTGTTAAATATTTATCTCTCACACACAGCAACCAGATGTAACCTAGGATTAATTTTTAGCCTGCATTTAATTTGTAATTAGAATGCTTCCTTTGATGTACTTTTGTCCATAAAAGACACTGCAGCTTCCAAATTTAAAATACCATGTTATATTACATTTATCATGTGGTAGATTTATATGCAAAGAGTTTTATTATCAAGCCCTTTCAAAACAATTACACTGAAGTATCGTCACAATGTTTACATGAAAGAAAATGTCTTCCAAGAGGTTATTTAGCTCTCTTTAAGTTGGGAAGATCTCCTGGAGAAAGAAATGGCAACCCACTCTATTATTCTTGCCCAGAAAACCCCATTGACAGAGGAATCTGGCAGGCTACAGTCTATGGGGTTACAAAGAGCCCGATACAACTGAGCTACTGAGCACACAATGCATGCACACACACACACACACACACACACACACACATACACACACACATACACACACACACATACACATAATAAAGAAAATAATCACTTTTTAGATTTAAAAGTTTTCTTACAGAATTAATGTGTCCATGATAGCAATATAGACTCTTCTCTTAGAAAGTTGTCAATATGTGTATAGTAAAGATAAACCAATAAAGATAAACTAAAGCAGATCAGTACTGGTAGATTTTATAAGGTCAAACTGTATAACTACAGAAGGAAGAACAAAAGTCAAATTGGTCATGTATTAGAACTTTATATTTCAAATTTAAAGTTTAATAATCTTCTATTTCAATTTTCCTTAATAATATTTGGAAAGCAAGTCCACCTTTTTTTGAAATTACCCAACAGTATTCTTCCCAGATTTTGAATGTTAAACAAAGTCTAAATTCACTAGATTCACTAAAATAGAAACATGTAAATTACATGAAGCAAAATGGCAAGTGTTCAGCCATTAATTGACGCTTCCACTTGCAGGAGAGAAGGGATGAGAGGCTGGAAAAGCAATAGCTTATCCAGTTTGACTTTACATGGCTGAAATTCACTAAGATAATTGACAACTTTCTTTTTGTAGTGCCCAAACTGGGTCTCAAATCATTTCGTTTAAATCATCCCACATGGTGAAGTTTATCCATTTATAACACACTTACATCTGGGGAAACCGCGGCGGCATGACATTAACAGCAGTTCAACTGAAAATCACATCTGAAACTCAAAATAAACAAGAAAAAGACCAGTCAATCTTAGGCTTGTTAAGTGCATTTTTATTGATTGTATTTACTTCCTTCAGCGTGAATCCAAAGGACAAAAACTGGTCCTGTGGCTTTTTCTCTTTCATTATCCCAAGCAAGAAAGGAAGGATGGTATAGAGAGCAGGAACATAAAATAGCTGTTGCTGCAAAAAATGATCTCCTTCCTCATAGCTTCATAATTTACTCCCAGTCCATAAGGTCCTCGGTTCCAGTGATTGGGCTGATGGATGACTTCACTTCAGCTACCACCGGCAAGGCGCTGCAATGTATCACTCCGCAGGCCGTACAATAGAACAAACGAACCCGCAGGATGGAATGGCAAGCGTGGGTGCCAAGGGAATTTTCTCCACTGGAAGAGTAGACAGGCATTCCCGGGAATTATGTAAAATACAGCTTGTAAATATTGCTCCCTTTGTGGACACGTGAGTGTGTAACTTGATAGGAAAGGGCAACACTGGCATCAAAGAATGCAAAAATGTTTTCCACTTCAGTGCCCGAGTTTTTCACATGGCCAGATTTTGCATTAAACAAAGCTCCAGCTCTATGCTCAGAGTTGTTAAAAATATAAATATATATATATATATATATATATATATATATGTGTGTGTGTGTGTGTGTGTGTGTGTGGACAGGGGGAACCTAGGTTTTTATCATTGAAACTTGGTTTACTATGAAGGTTGTATGTAATTCAATGCTTAAGTAATGCTAACTGCTTGGTAATTCTTAATTCACATTTTTGGTACCACTCCTCAATCTCTTCATAAGTAAATACTAATTTTTTATTGAAGTATTGTTGATTTAAAATGCTGTGTTTCTAGTATACTGCAAAATGACTGCTTTATTGCATATATATTTTTCAGTTTATTTTTCATTATAGTTTATTTCAAGACATTGAATATAGTTCCCTGTACTAAACCATAGGATTTTGTTGTTTATTTCATATACAGTAGTTTTTATCTGCTAATTCCAAACTCATAATTTATCCACACAGCCCCCCAACACGCCCCCATTCACCCTTGGTGAACATGTTTGTTTTCTCTGTCCATGAGTCTGTTTTGTAAATAAGTTCATTTGTATCACTTTTTATGATTCCACACATGAGTGATCTCATATGATATTTGTATTTCTCTGTATGTGTGCTAAGTCACTTCAGTTGTGTCCTACTCTTTGCGACCCTAAGGACTGTAGCCTGCCAGGCTGCTCTGTCCATGGAATTCTCCAGGCAAGAATACAGAAGTAGATTGCCATGCCCCCCTCCAGGGGATCTTCCCAACTCAGGGAATCTACATTTCCCAACTCAAAGAATCTACATTTCTTACCACCAGTGCCACCTGACCCACTCCAGTGTTCTTGCCTGGAGAATCCCAGGGACGGGGGAGCCTGGTGGGCTGCCGTCTATGGGTCACACAGAGTCGGACACGACTGACGGACTTGGCAGCAGCAGCAGCAGCCGCATCAGCAGTGCCACCTGGGAAGCTCATATTTCTCTGTATGAGCCAATACTAAATTTTAACTGAAAAAATTAGGGTGTGAAACAATACCTAGCAAATTAACAAAAGGAGCCTTGAATTTCCAGACCATAACAGGCTGATGTGTTCACTTCCATCCTTATCAGTGCAGTTTGCATAGGAAAGACAAATTCTAACTAACCATACTGTACACATAATCTAATAGAAATCTGCTCTGAACAGAATAAGGTTAAATGTTTATATCCTGATAGGCCTTTAGGAAGAGTTCTTATCAGCAAGGAATAAGAGTGATTGTTAGCAATTCCTCCAAGTTAGTAGCAATTAGCAAGAAAAATTTATTGGCCAGTTCTTATAGTCAATTTATGGATCTATTTTGCCAAGTTCTTTGTCTGATTTCATTTGAAAACTTTCATTCCCTAGGACACTCTGTTGGAGGTTGTTCTGTCTGTTTTCAAGCTTTATGCACAGTAACCTGCTCTCCTGGGCTTCCCAGGTAGCTCAGTGGGTAAAGAATCCACCTGCCAATACAGGAGATGTGGGTTTGGTCCCTAGGTGGGGTAGATACCCTGGAGGAGGTAATGGCAACCCACTCCAGCATTCTTATCTGGGAAATCCCTTGGACAGAAAACAGTGGAGGGTGTTTCGGGGCCGGGGCGGTGAGTGCGTATGTATGTGTGTTACAGATGGGAAATAATCCTTAATCTTACATAAAATGATTGGCCCTTGTGATGCAGTGACCTTTATAAGCGAATGAAACCAGGATGTGGACTTCAACTTTTCCCTATTGAGATCACCACATTTCATGTTCTTTTTTTTAACTTTTGTGGATTTTTAACTTTTTTTGCTCAGAAAAAAATGAAACTAAAGGAGAGATATTAATCATTAAATGATATTGTATATATCTTTTATTCTCAAGAAAGATTTGAAACACTACTTCTGCTTGAGAATGAATAAAACTCTTTGCTTCAGTTTCTCAGAGCAGAAATGACTCACTCTTTCCTGTCATGTGCTATAAAATGATATTATTTGTAAAAGGGGATTCTGTCATCAAATACATTTGGGAACTACTTGATAAAACCAAGTTAAATAGGTGTCTTTACTGTATACCTTCGTAGAGCCTTTCATATGCTCATATGCATTGAAACTATCCAAAAAGGGATATTGTATGCAATTTTTCTCAAGTATTTTGCAAGCTTTATTCTCATTTAAAACTTATTAATAGCTTGATAAACTTACATTATGCCCAGCATATTTTGAAAAATGCTACTTTAATGTTGCATTCATAAGTACAACCAGTAATCTTTGATCTTATATTTCAATCATGATTGTGTATTCTAATACAATGCAATGCTATGACCTGTGCAAACTTCTCATTTATGTGTTATATTTTCTTTTCCTTCTGCAATTTTATAGAGTCAGAACCTTGTGGATACAGTCTATTTCTGATTCTGAAAAACTTCTACATAGGTTGATGACCATTAGTAACTAAAGTGACATAACCTTAAAGGAACTGCTGCTGCTGCTGCTAAGTCGCTTCAGTTGTGTCCGACTCTGTGCGACCCCATAGACGACAGGCCACCAGGCTCCCCCGTCCCTGGGATTCTCCAGGCAAGAACACTGGAGTGGGTTACCATTTCCTTCTCCAATGCATGAAAGTGAAAGTGAAAGTGAAGTCGTGTCCAACTCTTAGCGACCCCATGGACTGCAGCCCACCAGGCTCCTCGGTCCATGGGATTTTCCAAGCAAGAGTACTGGAGTGGGGTACCATTGCCTTCTCCACTAAAGGAACTAACTCCTTATAACTACAGCTGAGAGGATCATGCTTTGTATAATAATCTAAAACTCTGGGTCATTTCCTGCCTGCTTTCTAAGAAAATTTCAGCCCAAAACAAATTGTAAAGTATATGCAGTTTTGAGCTTTAATTTAAACTGATAGCTATTAAAATTTACCCCTCCTTTCATTTGACATTCAGAGATTCAAAGTCAGTGAAGAAAAGTGGCATAATCTAGTGGAAATAGCACTAAACTGAGACTCAAAGAACCAAAGTTTAATCACTAATAACAGTACAACCCTGGGCAAGTCATTTCCAGGATCTCAGTTTTTCATATGTAAGACGAAGAGTGTATAATTCACATATTTGAATCTTTCATTCTGAAGATGGAATGGGAAATCAAAACTTAGTAAGTATTAAATTATAATGACTTCTTCTAACACATATTAAGCATTGCAACTGTAAGTCATTGAAAACTAAAACTGTACTTCTTTTTTTAACTTTTACTTAAAATATGTAAACAGAAATAGACTCTGATGTTCTGTTTAGTAAAACCTTGTACAATTAGGATGACTTTCCTGCCCTACTTTTGTAGTCAAATTTTTATAGATATAAGTATGTTTTTATTATAAATTGGGTAAGATCAGAGACTTTTGTTTTTAGCATGAGTATTAATCTATAGGCCTTTTTCTCAAAAAGCAGTCTTTAGTCTAATAGATTCAGAATTTAATTGAATATCTTTCAACTCATCAATCTACCAACACAAAGCTTTTTTAGTGCCTTTCTGTTTCAAGAAGAATGTGTACCTACTTGTTAGAAATCTTGGCACCATTTCTCTTCTGTATGTAGAAGATATAATAGCTTGACATTAAAAGAACTTAGCTTCAACGAAATATACGCATTAAGTGTCACAGACAATTCTTCTTGGCAGAGGAAAAAAGGTATGAAAAGAGAAAACTGTAGTTTCGTGAGAAGAACACAAATTAAGCCTTTTAGAATGCCTTTGGTTTAACAACCTATGTTTCAATCATTGTTTGGTAAAAGACATTCATTACATTTTTTATGATTCATTGTTATAAATTTTTTGTTTTAAATGTCTTAAGTGTGTCAATTTTACCCTTCTAACATATATGTAAAATGCTTTATATCATTAAAATATTTTAAGGGAAAATATGACCTTGAATGTTTTTGAAGCTGTACTTCAAAATTTGTGCTTGAAAACATATTTTGATAAAATAAAAATGTAAATATTTGCAACTTCTAGGGCTTATGAAGGAAAACTTAGAACAAATCTAAATGTAAAAACAATCACATTTTTTTTCTTGAAAAGGGCATAAACGATCTTACTCAGTTTTGGGGTAAAAGCATGTATGCTTCATTTTGAAAACGAGGACAAATGTTTTACTTCATTTGTTGGAGCACTAGAGTGTGGATGCGTGGGTCTGTTCAGGATCTTGTTTATCATTTTACTTCTACCTCATTGAGGCACAATTACCAAGGTTAGAGGCTGCAGCAAGCTTGCTAAAGATGATAGGTATTTAGTTACTGCTTTAGGGCACACAGATGGACTGCCCAGAGTCCTGAGACACTGAGGCTTAGTCTACCTGCAGGCACCGGAGCAGGTGTGTGCGTTCACGGGGCTGTTCGGAATGGAACGTACCACAGGTGATGCTAATTAAGCAGCCCAGGGACTCAGAAGGAGCACAGTGTATCGCCGATGGTAGAGTGCCAGAGGTTAGTGAAAAGCCGGATTGTCTGCTGGCCCGGGGAAGATAAGAACACAAAGGGCACAAAAACGGATTTGAATACAGGCACTTATCAGTGTGCCTTTTAAACTACAGAATGCTGCATATAATGGTGTGCTTTTAGCAGTAAAATTAGGAGTCCTTGTATGAATGTACTAATTTATTAACATCAATTTGTGTCACTGTTTAAGTAGTCTCTCTCTCTTTTTTTTTATCATGAAGAGGGAGCATCAAGAAAACATTAGACCAACCTCAAATAAGCTATGATTAAAATGAAAATCAGATGTACCATGCTATTTTAATGAAGAGTTTTATATAATGTGACTTTACCCCCACATTAAGAAAAACTATTTTAATTTCAATAGCATATGAATTGAATAAATCTCCATCTTTCCCTGATTTAACAGTTATTTTTAAAATATATTTATTTAGGGAATGAACATGACATTCCACAGAACAATGTAATTGCATTTTTACTGGCATTATGACTAAATAACTAATTCTAATAAGGATAAATCAGAATTAATTCATGTTAAATGTATTGCAGGTAATTTTAAATTTTATATATGCTACTGCATTATTAGATATATTTCATTTTTAACTTATGGACTCTGTGGGAGAGGGTGGGAAGATTTGGGAGAATGGCACTGAAGCATGTATAATATCCTGTATGAAACGAGTCGCCAGTCCAGGTTCGATGCACGATACTGGATGCTTGGGGCTGGTGCACTGGGACGACCCAGAGGGATGGTATGGGGAGGGAGGAGGGAGGAGGGTTCAGGATGGGGAACACATGTATACCTGTGGCAGATTCATTTCAATATTTGGCAAAACTAACACAATATTGTAAAGTTTAAAAATAAAATAAAATTAATTCAAATAAATAAATACTAACCAGTAAGAAATGTTGCCGGAAGAACAATGACTGTTTGCAGTAAGGAAGACATATAGCATGACTATTACAGATTTCAGCATGTTTTACTATAGAGCAGCTGCTGCTGCTGCTGCTGCTGTTGCTGCTAAGTCACTTCAGTCGTGTCCGACTCTGTGCAACCCCATAGACGGCAGCCCACTAGGCTCCGCTGTCCCTGGGATTCTCCAGGCAAAAACACTGGAGTGGGTTGCCATTTCCTTCTCCAATGCATGAAAGTGAAAAGTGAAAGTTAAGTCGCTCAGTCGTGTCCAACTCCTAGTGACCCCATGGACTGCAGCCCACCAGGCTCCTCCGTCCATGGTAGTTTCCAGGCAAGAGTACTGGCGTGGGGTGCCAGGGCCTTGTCCGATAGAGCAGCTAGTTGATGATAAACCATGTCTAGTCCCCTAAAGTGTAGGTGGCAGTATAATTGATCATTATGAAATTCAATTAGAGTTAAGTAAGTTTTGTTATCTTCTGTTGCTCAACAAACTACCCTGATGTTTAGTGGTTTAACATCAGTACTGTTTTTATTTGCTCAAGATTCTGCAGGTCAGGAATTTAGGAAGTGGGTATTGTAGACTAGACATTTTTTATTTTTCCTCTCCTTTTATGCCATTTTCTGGGATTACTCATATGCTTTCATTCAGCTGGGTTATTAGCTAGAAATTGGGTCAGTGGTAGCTGGTGGGAGCTGGAATGCCCAACGTGGATTCATTCACCTGTAATGGTGTCTCATTTTGAAAAGCTAGAAGAGTTGGAGGCTGCCTGGGTATATATCTCTTTCTCTCTTCATGCCATCTATAGAGTAGCTGGACATTTTTGTCTGGCAGTCAAGGATTCCACAAGAGGAAAAGGAAGCTGCAGATCATGTGTGAGTTCAAAGGTTACAATGTCATTTCCACCAAATTCTGTTGATCCAACCAGTTTACTAATCATCCAGACTCAAAGGGAAGGGAAAATAGATTCTAAAGCTTGATGTGGGAGTAGAATGGGAGCTACTTCCATGCCCCTCGTTAGAAACACAGTCTAAATCAGGTGAATATCTTTTCATTTGATATCCAAAAAGGTCATATGTTTTAGAGAATTAGATTTAAAAGTATGTCAGACCTCACAGACATTGTCTCCAAAAGAGAGGTGAGGTAGATCTTGAAATAATTGCTTGGCACACATATAAATTTGAAATCACTATGAAAAATAGTTAAATAGGAATTCAAAATCTGCACCCTCATTGCCCTGAAGCAGTGTGGCGAGAGCTGTTTCAACAAGAAGCACATGTTCACCATTATGAAACCAAACCTCAATGCACCTGGCCACTCAAAGAAATCTAAACTGCAAAGAATGAGATAAATTGTTATGGGTGAGAATTTTTACCCCACTTAAGAATAGCTTTTATTTAGAAACAAACTACTAACATCTTTCAGGGCCACATGTGGCCTTGTTCACAGCATTTGAGAATGGTTACATTAAGGATGGGCTTCTCCAAGTGGCACTAGTGGTAAAGAACATGCCTGTGAGTGCAGGAGACTTGGGTTTGATCCCTAGGTTGGGAAGATCCCCTGGAGGAGAGCATGGCGACCCACTACAATATTCTTGCTTGGAGAATCCCTTGGACAGAGGAGCCTGGTGGGCTATGGTCCCTAGGGTTGCACAGGGTAAGACAAAAGTGAAACAACTTAGCATGCACACATATTAAGGATATTCTAGCCAGATATCATTGAAATCATGGCAACACCAATTTTCTAGAGGACCTTAAAGACTAACTTCTACACCCAAGGAGTGAAAACATTTTTGTCTTAAGAAGAATTCTTTGAAAAGAATAGAACTGAAAAAATGAAGTTTAATTGAAATCAAATGCTCTTTCTTTTATGGATATCTATTCTTAGTTCTCGGAGAAGGCAATGGCACCCCACTCCAGTACTCTTGCCTGGAAAATCCCATGGACGGAGGAGCCTGGTAGGCTGCAGTCCATGGGGTCGCTAAGAGTTGGACATGACTGAGCGACTTCACCTTCACTTTTCACTTTCCTGCATTGGAGAAGGAAATGGCAACCCACTCCAGTGTTCTTGCCTGGAGAATCCCAGGGACAGGAGAGCCTGGTGGGCTGCCGTCTGTGGGGTCACACAGAGTCGGACACGACTAAAGTGACAACAGCAGCATTTTTAGTTCTGATCAGTAATAAAACAAAATTCATTGCAAGAAGATAATTTGATTTTCATATATTTAAACACTATCACTCCATTCGTTAAAACAGTAATGTATTGAGAGGCAGAACCTTGTTAGAATCAAAGAGTTAGCAAAATGTCAAGCCTGGATAAGAACTCAGGAATTTGATCCAATTTTTCTTCACTGCCCAATGCACCATCTTGATTCACAAAACTAATCTCATGGCTGTAAGTCAGGGATCAGCAACCATGGCCAGGGGAACAAGCCCTGCCCTCTGTTTTTGTAGAGTTCATAATGAGAAAGTTTCTTTTCATTTTTAAAAGGTTGAAAAAAAAAAGAAAAAGAAAAATGTTTTGTGACATGTCTTGAAACATACGAAATTTAAATATTAATGTTTATAAATAAAGTTTTATAAGAACATAGCCACACTCTTTCTTTTAAGCATTTTCTGAGGCTGCTTTCACACTGTAAAGGCAGAATTGAGTGGTTGTGAAAGAGCTCCCTTTTGGCCCATAAAGTCTGAAATATTTACCATCTGGCTCCTTAGAGGAAAGCCTTTCTACCCTAGCCTAGGTTTTCTTCCCTTTGATTTATTATCTATTGTCCTTCCCTTCCTTGCCCTTTCTACCTCTTCTTCCCCCACCACCACCCTCTCTCTCTCTCTTTCTTCATTTCTTCCTTTTCTTCCTCTCACACATTTTCTTTTTTATTGTACCTACTCCGTCAGCTTTCCCTTTGACTTTTACATATGTTTATGTCCAGTGCATGGTTCTTTACATACATTATACTCAAGTCAAGACTCTGGCCAAGTATTTGTTTTGTTTCTTTTCTAAAATGGCACTCATTCCCATAAGCAGAGGTTTGTTTGCTTATTATACATATGGAGAAATTCAAACAGCTGTCTCTTGTCAACATTTCAACATTGGCCTAAACCTGAAACATGTTAAACCACACCACATTAGCTAAAACAGAACATTCTGTTAACTGAAATAGAACATTCTTTACACTTGCACTTGTGCCCGAGCACTTGTGGCATACTGCTTCCCCTTCTTCAGCTCTTTGCTTCAGTGCTTTCTCTTCAGCAAGGTCCTCCCAGACCACTTCATTCACAGTGGCACACAGAACCCCACAATTCCTTCTCTCCCTCCCTAATTCCTTCACTGCACAAATATCTTAAACATATAACATAATTTATTTGTTTGTTATCTGCCCCACTAGAACATGAGCTTCAGAAAGTCAGAGATTCATATCAGTTTTGTTTACTGCTATATCCTGAGCCTGAAACAAAATCGCTGTTGTTCAGTTGCTCAGTTGTGTCTAAATCTTTGTGACCCTAGGGACTGCAGCACACCAGGCTTCCTGTCCTTCACCAACTCCCAGGACTTGCTCAAACTCATGTCCATTGAGTCGGTGATGCCATCCAACCACCTCATCCTCTGGCATCTCCTTCTCCTCCTGCCTTCAATCTTTCCCAGCATCAGGGTCTTTTCTAATGAGTCAGCTCTTCACATTGGGTGGCCGAAATATTGGAGCTTCAGCTTCAGCATCAGTCCTTCCAATGAATATTCAGGACTGATTTCCTTGAGGATAGACTGGCTTGATCTCCTTGCAGTCTAAGGGACTCTCAAGAGTCTTCTCCAATACTCTCCTTGCGACCCCATGGACTGTAGCCCACCAGGCTCCTCCGTCCATGGGATTCTCCAGGCAAGAATACTGGAGTGAGTTGCCATTTCCTTCTCCAGGGGATCTTCCCGACCCAGGGATCGAACCCAGGTCTCCCGCATTGCAGGCAGACGCTTTAACCTCTGAGCCACCAGGGAAGAAAGCTTCTCAAGAGTCTTCTCCAATACCATAGTTCAAAAGCATCAATTCCTTGGCACTCAGTCTTCTGCATGGTCCAGCTCTCACACCATACATAACTTTGGAAAAACCATAGCTTTGGCTATACCATTTGGCTATAATCATTTGGCTATAAATGTCTGTTGGCAAAGTAATGCTTCTGCTTTTTATTATGCTGTATAGGTTTGTCATAGTTTTTCTTCCAAAGAGCAAGTGTCTTTTAATTTCATGGCTGCAGTGATTTTGGAGCCCAAGAAAATAAAGTCTGCCACTGTTTCCATTGTTGCCCCATCTATTTGCCATGAAGTGATAGGACCGGATTCCATGATCTTAGTTTTTTGAAGCAAAATAGTCAATCAATATTTCTTGAATGAATGAAAGAATTAATCTTGGGCACTGAGACACAAAAAACAAAGTCTTAATTAAACTATTTGACCAAAATTGAAATGAATAATTTTTAAATTTTCAAGTAAAGTCATCCCCAAAGCTAAAAACCTAAATTCTGAGGATTTTTCCCAAAAGAATGATACATCTTTTGAAATTATAATTTCATTTTCCCGAATAAAAT
This sequence comes from Bos taurus, assembly GCF_002263795.3. Lineage (NCBI taxonomy): Eukaryota > Metazoa > Chordata > Mammalia > Artiodactyla > Bovidae > Bos > Bos taurus. Next base: position 25,216,668 of record NC_037328.1, on the reverse strand, counting down.
AGGACAGAGAAAAACCATTTAGTTGTTTCACTATATCTTAAAATATTTAAAGCTTTTTAGGTAACAATGTAATACCTTCAAATCCATTGACCCATTTTAGATGCCAAGAAGTAATGAAAGAAATGACAAATATTGAGTGAGGTGAGAAACTCATATAAACTCAAATTTTTAGAAGGTTTAAAAGTATGGTAGACTGAACACTGTTTTTCTTAATCTATGACCCTAAAATGTCTTTAGAAAATGAAGATCCCTTTTAGAATCAGGAATTTAATTTGCTTGCCATGCCTAGTTTCTTTAATTTGGAACAACTCCTCCATTTTTCACTGGCTTTTTTTGACCTTGATACATTCAAGGAGTACAGGCCAAGTATTTCACAGAATGTCTCCCTTTTGAGTTTGTCAAATGTTTCTTTGTGATTAAAACACGTTGTGAATCTTCAGCAGGAATAACATAGAAATGAAAAAGCTATTTTCTTTCATTGCATTCCATCAAGTATAACATGACATGATTAATCCCATTCTTGTTAATGACAGATTTGAGCACTTGGTTAAGAGGATATCTGCCAGCTTCTCCATCGTCAAGTCAGACATTTTCTTTTTCTTACTGGTAATTTGAGTTTGGAGTAGGGTATGTGCCGTGAAACTATATGAACATCTTAATCAGGTTTCTCATCAAAGTTCCAACTCATTCATTTATTTAATCTATTAATATGGATTATGGTTTCTGAATATATTCATTTGGCATAATCTGTTACTGCCATTGTTTATTTGATACTCAGTGTGTTCTTGATTCGTCCAGTGGGAGCTCTTGAGTTGGTTTTTGTGTTACTTGGATGTTTACATCATTTTTTGAGTGTGTCATTGCTTTCTGGCATAGCAGCCATTTCAGGTTCATTTTGTACTTTCCCTGCCCTGGTATCATTTCCACATTTCTGTCATTTCTTTTGGATTATTACTGTTTCTAATTCCTCTCAGTGTACAGACCTAGGGAATATACACACACACACACATACACATAAATATATATATATTAAAAATATTTTATATAATTAATTATAAATAAATTTATATATAATTAGTATATAAATTAATATTTATATATAATTAATTACAAATATATATATATAATATATAAATATATATATCTCTCTCAATGGCTTCTTTCCTACATGAGCCTCTGCATGCTCCCCAAACCCCACATTACTCCATAATTAGTTAACAATTTGTTCTCCTAGAGCATTCACAAATGCAATTAGTCATTTGAGCTTTCAATAAAAGAGGTGAGTGGCCAATTTCACCTGCAATTAACCAATTACCTCATGGTTTCATTTGCTACGCTTGAGTCCATGTGTTTTAAAACATTGTTTGTACTGTATCCAAAACATCCAGAGCAGAGTCAGGGACAATTTTTTAAATCCTAGATTAATGCACTTGAAGCAGCACACACTTTTTCTAAATAGGGACTTAAAAATTGGAAATAATACAGATTTTCCTTGCTATTATGAAACAAATAATCCTCACATAATAAAGTACAGAACTGTAGGACAGACTATCAACATCAGAGTCTGTAAAGCTCACAGTGCAAAGATCATTTGTTGCAGTATCTCTATTAAATCGGCAAATTTTAAGAAATAAATTGCAGTGCTCTTTTCTTTTTTATGTTTAAGGTAAAAATGCACGTGGATAGATAAATGTTTGATAAATAGGTACAGAGATAGGTAGATGATACATAAGTGTGATTGAAATTGATGGCTGCTAATTTTCAATAATTTTTTTTGATGCATTTCATCTGCAACTAAGATATTTCATTTTCAGTGAGAATCCAATCTCAGCTCTATTAGTTAGTAAAACACCTTATTTCAAATTTAAGATAGGAAGAGAATAATTATTTCTGTGTGTTCCTTTGGTTCCCATCCCTGTGTTCACCAAGATCTAACCTAATCCCCACCTGGTACCCCAATCCCTTTCAGTTACAAGATTTAGAGTCTTTTCTTCCAGTAACTGATATAATAAAAGTGAGGGAATACTGCCTATAAATGGTTGATTACGCCAGATAGCTCTTGAAAATTGCTGCCTCACAGGTGAAAGAGTCACCTTGGCTATTTACCATGTGACAGATCTTCCTTCACCTGAGAAAGATGGGGTTAGATCAGCTTTCCTAGGAAAGCATGTGAGTACATGGATTGGGACAGTCTATTTCCAGAGTTAATTTTTTAAACATTACAGCAATGGAGAAAAAGAAAACATGAAATATACTTCAGTCTCCCTTACTTAGCTCTGTTTCATGAGAATTATAAAACATTAAGATTTTGGTTGAAAGTATTCAAGACCATTTAATATCTTTTAAAACGCTTATTCCTATCTCACATTTCATATTTATCAGCAATTCACTTTTTAGTCATAAAGGATAGAAGAACCTTCAGAATTTGCCTGGCCAGTTTACCTCTTTTAAATGGATAGGAGAAGTCCAAACATGTTATGTACAGACTCAATCTATTCCTCTATACTCAGTCTGGAGAAGTCCAATCTTTCCATTGATTTAAGCATAGTTATTAACCTCATGAAGTCTACAGTTTAATGGGAGAGGCAGGCACATACTCAATAATTCAGCAAAGCAGATTGTGACTATTGTTTATAAAGTAATTAAACATGAAGAAACAATAAGAAAATAAAGGAAAGGGAATATTGCACATTCCACAGGGATATTACATAAAGCATTGGCATATAAAGTTGGGATAAAGGCATTTCTTGAAAAATTAAGAGTGATGGATAGGGAGGCCTGGCATGCTGCAATTCATGGAAATTCATGCAAAGAGTTGGACACGACTGAGTGACTGAACTGAACTGTTGAACAGCTAGAGGAGCAGAAGCACAACAGTGTGGGAAATGTTAGAAGTATCAATATTCAGAGACACTAAATAATCATTCAAGCAATGCTTTTCAATCACTTCCATCACAGAATAAAGATAGGCACAAAAATCTTTGATATGCCTTCCCTTGAATCTAGGAGGGCTCTGTTTTCATGTTATACTTTATATAGTATAAATGTAAAATAATTTATATTGTGCTAGTTTCAGGATCTAGGCCTTAAAAGACTGGTAGTTTCTACATCTATCTCTTTGGAATATTTGAGACCTAGCTCCCATGCTGTAAGGAAGCCCAAGCAGTAATGTGAAGCAAGCCATGAGGAGAGGAATCAAGGCACAACAACTTCTTCAGTTGAGTTCCAAGCTGATGGCCAGTACTCACATGCAAGACATATGAGAAAGCCACTCCAGCTCCAGGCAAATAGAACCATCTTGATCAGAGATGGCCAACTCCATCAATTCTTAATATGCTCATAATGCAGATTTATTAGTAAAATAGTGTACTGGTTTTGTTTTAAGCCACTAAAATTTGGGGTAATATTAATATGTTATAAGATCAATAGGTAACAGAACAACTACCAACATACCAGGACTGTACCAAGCCCATCATACCTAGGGAAGAAACTGACAAGGTTAGTCTTGTGTTCAGGAAGTTTACAGATGTGTGCAGTGCAGCAGGAACTGGGGTTTGGGTGTGGAAGAAAGCAGGATGCTGGAGAATATGAGCTGAGAAAAGTAAGTTTATCAGTGATTATATTGAGAATGCAGGGGGGCCTAAAATGTAAGTATGTAAGTATTTATAAGTAAGTAATATAAGTATTTATAAGCATGTTTAGATGTGAAGGTAAACTATTGACATTTTCTTAAGTGGAGAGTCACGCTTTCAGATTGTAAAGGTGATGTTTGTATTTGGGTTCAACTGGAGAAGCAACCCTAAAAATAAAATTGCAATTTAGGAGACCCAAGAAACCCAGAAAAAAGATCATAAGGCAGAGCCAGGAGAATGAAAAATTTTAGATTTGAGTGATACTGTCACATCTACATGAAGCAGATTTGATCTGTTTGTTAATTCATACACCCAATTTCTTAGAATACTATCTAGTACATAACAGGTGGTCAATAACTGTTTATAGAATAAATAGATTTTTAAAGAATAAATAGATGTGACAGAAGCCAAGGTATCTTTTAGGAAAGTTATACATCCATTTGATTCAATTCACCTTCTCCACAGTCCAACAGAAATCAAAGGTAGTCAATCTACTTCACTCCAACCCTTTCTTTCAAAGACACAGATCCATGCATTGCTTAAACGAGGATAAAGGAAATACATCATTTGACCATCTTTCTATCCAAAGTGAATATATCTAAAATACTACTTTGGTCTATTTGTATAGTATAAACTGCATTACATTAATTTCTCACCTTTTAGCTTTCTGTATTTTGTACTTCTTAGAGAATTCTCATTCGTAGACTAAAATCTGCCCTTGTTCATAAAGTTTACCTGACAGTATATTTGTTATTTGATGAGTTAAAGGCAATAATCCTATGTTTCCCAAATATGCAAATGAGTATTGCAATAGGATCTATATTCACTGACCTCTAAAAATTCTACATAATTAAAAGGACAAAAGGGGAAATTTGCTGAAAAGAATTGGGAACTTAAAAAATGTATTTAATCATACTTATCTAGTTAATTTTAGATAATTCTCTAATGGCAGAAAGCAAAAAAAAAAAAAAACTAAAAGCATCTTGATAAGGGTGAAAGAGGAGGGTGAAAAAACTGGCTTAAAACTCAACATCAAAAAACTAAGAACCTGGCATCTCATCCCATCACTTCATGGCAAATAGATGGGAAAACAACAGAAACAGAGGCAGACTTTATTTTCTTGGGCTCCAAAATCACTGCAGATAGTGACTGTAGCCGTGAAATTAAAAGATGCTTGCTCCTTGGAAGGAAAGCTATGACAAACCTAGACAGCATATTAAAAAGCAGAGATATCACTTTGCTAACAAAGGTTTGTATAGCCGGTATGGTTTTGTAGTCATGTATGGATGTGAGAATTGGACCCTAAAGAAGGCTGAGCCCTGAAGAATTGATGTTTTCGAATTGTGGTGCTAGAGAAGACTCTTGAGAGTCCCTTGGACTGCAAGAAGGTCAAACCAGTCAATCCTAAAGGAAGTCAACCCTGAATATTCATTGGAAGGACTGATGCTGAAGCTAAAGCTCCAACACTTTGGCCACCTGATGTGAAGAGCTGACCCATTGCAAAAGATTCTGATGCTGGGAAAGACTGAAGGCAGGAGGAGAAGACAGAGACGGAGGATGAGATGGTTGGATGGCATCACTGACTCAATGGACACGAGTTTGAGCAAACTTCAGGAGATAGTTAAGGACAAAGAAGCCTGGTGTACTGCAGTCCACAGAGTCACAAGACGTTGGACACAACCTAGTGACCAAACAACAAGAACAATCTAGTTACTTAGTGTCGGTAGGGAAAGCAAAAGAAACTAACAAAGACTAAAACTTGTGTGTTCAGTTTTAGTCTTACAGTGGCCCACCAAAAGCATGTGTAGAAGTTCACTGCATATCAGTCAATGTTAGGAATGATCGACACAGCTCATATTCTGTTGGCAGCACTGCTTGATTTGCTTTGCATCAATATATTCAAATTCATCTAGAACAAAAATGTAAACAAAATGTATTTTACTTGTCATTTGGAGAAACTATTGGTCCATCACTATTTGCCTAAATGCAGCTTCTTATTTTAAAATTTTTAGTTGAGAGTGAAACTTTATTTTTAAATCATTTCAAACTAACTGAAAAAACAATATCTTTATATATTTTTTAAAAAGTGTGCATACGCATATATTTAGTTTTTAGATGTTACAAGGGAAACTTTACCATATCTGGAAGCCATATGCCAAAAATGTTGAGTTATTATCAACTGATCTTTGCATAAAGCATTGAAAATGATAGTTCATGCCATAATTCATTTAAATATTCCTTCTCTTGGAACATTGCTTCCCACAGATAGCAACAGGACTTGGAACAAAATAAAATAGTGATATTATACACATTTTCTATTTCTGCACTTTTCCATTTCTGGAAATGGTCATGGGATCATTTTATGACAGAGTAATATCATCCATGATCCTAAATCGCTAAGAAGAAAAGTGTTAGATTCTTTTGGTAAAGTTGCCATAAGGACCAAATTTATTTTTTAACCAATTCCTTGGAGTATCAACTGATTTTTAGTTTTACCAGCATATGTATCACATCTTCAACCATTTTGCCCCAATTCTAGTTCTTTTCATCCTTCAATAGTGAGGATGAGAAAACCTGGATTCATATGGATATGGTTGATTTGAAAACTACTTTTTAAACATTTGGAAGCTTTTCAAAACCAAAAGCATATTTACCAAGTGATCTTTTCCCCTACGTTTTAAATCCATGTGCAACTTAAAAGAAACTTAGTCCATATGCTAGTTCAGATTCACTTATATTAAAATCATGAAAATTATGTTTAATAGCTATCTGACACACAAGAAACTTTTAAATGAAGTTTCTCTAAATTTTAGAGCTTTCAAAACATACTTTGTTCCCTATCCACCCTCAGTACTCCTCGCTACTCTCCAAGAAAAAATCAGATTTAATTCAGGACCTGTGAATTAGATGCTTTGAATCTATCAATGATGATTAAGTAATAAAGAAAAACACATTTAATTTTTTTCCCTTTATCTATAGTTTTTTGTTTCAGTATCTCCACTCAAGTTCAGAATGGTCTGACTTTCAGGATCAATGATCTGAGAGATAAAGTCAATTTTTGCATTTGTGATTTCATACTTCCTTTACCATACATAAGATGCATGAGCTTTTCAGTACTTTTTGGTGTTTCATTACAAATAATACATGAGTCTTGGAACCACAAACAATGCAAAATAATATAAAGATAAAAGTAATCATTTTTCCTCATCCTTTTCCTTCTCCAATCCCAACTTCACCTAGGTAATCAACATGAAGGGTTCTGTGTCTATCTGTCCACACCTTTAATAGCTGAATTTACGTGGTATAATTCTCTTTTCTTGGCACAAGTACACATGAATAAAACTGTGTGTGATTTAAAACCCAGGACTGAGATTTTTAAGTAGTGAGGGGAGAGGGAAGGAAAATGAGAAGTTATGTACACATAAACTAAGGGTGGAATGGAGCATAGAAAGCACATCCTTTCTATGTGACATCTGAGGTCCTGGCCACCTAATTAACCATATACTCACCTGAAATAATAAGTGGATAAGTGCTCTGCAATTATAAAAATGAATGAAAAGTGCTCATGAGCATATTACTATTGTATCATTTTAATATTTTGTTTTCCCAGTTCAGTTCAGTAGCTCAGTCGTGTCCAATTCTTTGCGACCCCATGGACTGAAGCATCCCAGGCTTCCTTGTCCATCACCAACTCCCGGAGCTTACCAAAACTCATGTCCATTGAGCGGGTGATGCCATCCAACCATCTCATCCTCTGTTGTCCCCTTCTCCTCCTGCCTTCAATCTTTCCCAGCATCAGGGTCTTTTCAAATAAGTCAGTTCTTTGCATCAGGTGGCCAAAGTATTGGTGTTTCAGCTTCAGCATCAGTCCTTCCAATGAATATTCAGGACTGATTTCCTTTAGGATGGATCAGGGTGATAAGTTGTTCATATCTATTAACAAAATATTCATGAATTCATAAATTAGACAAATATCTGACAATTTGTACTACCTTTACAAATAATCATTTGGCCCATGTGGTGCTCCTGAATTTCTTTCTAACACTGAATAACTCATACGGGTTTTCAATGATAGTCATTTCAACATTCTCTATCTGAGGTTTGTGGACATTGACTGAATATACAGTATTCTGAGAAGTTGGTAGAAGAGATTTATATCAATTCATGAAAGACACTATTATTCCGAGGAAGAACATAAAAAGTATATACATACAAAAAAACGATGGGTTTCACACTATAGTTTAATCTGAGCACCCTTATTTCTGTTTACAAAAAAAAAAAATCTGCTTTGTGTTGTCAAAAAAATTAACTTGTATGAAGTCAATTTACAATCTAGAGAAATTCAGACATGCATTAACAAGTGTTTTTTAACTGCAAAAATGTTAATAATTTCTTTTACAGCCATGCTGCTGCTGCTAAGTCACGTCAGTCGTGTCCAACTCTGTGTGACCCCATAGACGGCAGCCCACCAAGGCTCCCTTGTCCCTGGGATTCTCCAGGCAAAAACACTGGAGTGGGTTGCCATATCTTTTTCCAATGCATGAAAGTGAAAAGTGAAAGTGTATAAAATATAAACATGAATAAGCCCATTCTATGTTTGACTAACATTACATCAGATTTTACTTAAAAGCAATGGCCTTCTTTTGCTTTTACCCCAGGAACATATTATCATTAGCACAGTGCCTCACACAAACTCTCATTTTTGCTATTACCTATTGTTTTCACTGACAAAGCACAAGACACATTCAAACAGCCATCTATGTGCACAGAGCTGCATTTACCTACAGCGGACTGCATTTTGGTTTCTTAATTTATAAATCTTTGTTTCCAATGCAAAATGTGTAAAGTCTTCCTGTTGGAAAAAATGTCTAAATGGATATCAAATCACTGTCAGATTCCTTCTCCCCAGTGTGCTCACCAATTCTGTGGTTGATTGTTGCAACTCTAGCTGTTCTTTAATTTTTGACTGACACTAATCCACATTTGCAGCCTTCAGTCTGTTACCATCCTATTGTGAAAACTCTACCCTCCAAAAGTTTTCTTTTGGTTTGTTTTTATTTCCATTTTCTTCTTATATTTCCTCAAAGAAGTGTAGTTTTTTCAAGAATGAATCTTTTGAACCTATACGGTACAAATACAAGGACAGTAGGAAGTTTAAAGCCTTGTTCAGTTTACATTAAATTTGGGGGGAAGGCCTGGAACACATATTCCTCCATGCATAATCAAAGTATTTAATGGCAAAAAAAAATTATTTCTATATTTTATCAGTATTTTAAGTTTTTATTCTGCAATAATCCCCAGATGTTTTGGAAATAGTAAAACAAAACTTCAAAAATCAGAAAATCACTATTATCTTACTAAAAATGAAGAATTCAGCCACAATTATAGTCAAACCAAATAGAATAGAATTTTCCCTTTCTGACTTAGTTTTTAATGCTGGATACCTGATGTGCTTTTTGGCAGATCAAGTGTATTCTTTGGAGAGCTATACCTGAAGGTGTGGTGAATATTGGTTGCATGAACATCCAGATCAGCCTGAAGCAATAGTAACATTCTGTCATTCTGAGCATGCCCAGGCTACTTTCTCCCTAGGCTTCAAATTTTGTAGGAAGATCCCCTGGAGGAGGGTTTATCAACCCACTCAAGTATTCTTGCCTAGAGAATACAATGCACAGAGGAAACTGGCATGCTATATGTTTCAGATGCTGCATTAAAAACTTTATCTGCAGCCTTTAATTGAATGCTCACCACCATTGTCCAAGAGGTATCACTGTTACATTCATATTTACATAAAGGGATTAAGACTTAGAGAGGCAAAGTAACTTGAATTAAGTTCACATAGCTAATGAATTTAGGAAACACAATGTTTTAAAACTGTGAACTTCAAAGTTACAGCTGAGACAGAAGGGTTCTTTCTCCCCTGTACTCTCCTTACTCACCTCATACTATCCCACCCATTTTTTTAATTTATAAGTGGTCATCCTGGAGATGGTTCAGCGGGTAAAGAACATGCCTGCCAATGTAGGAGACACAGGAGATCCCTGGGTTGGGAAGGTCCCCTGGAGAAGGGAATGGCAACCCACTCCAGTATGCTTGCCTGGATAATTCCATGAACAGAGGAGCCTGGCGGGCTACAGTCCATGGGGTCACAAAGAATCATACATGACTGAGTGACTAAGCACACACAACCTGGAGATACATACCACAATATTTTTTTTTTTCGTATCAGAATGGTTTCATGACATTCGGTAAAAACTAAGAAAATTTGTTTGATTAAAGTATGAACTGTAGTCAATCTATCAATACCGATTTCTTAGTTGTGACTAAGGTATGCTATGAATGTCAGAAGCTAACAGCAGAGGAAATTGAGTGTGGGGTATATGAGAATTACTGTGCCATACTCGAAACAGTTCTAAAATAAAAACGTATTAGCTATAACAACTCCATATGCATACCTAATCAGTGTTTAAAACCATCCATCCTACAACGAACAGCCATCTTCCATTACAATATTATTATGTTTTTGCTGAACAGGGACGTAATAATCTCCGCAGCAACAAGCAAACAAAAAAAGCTGGTCTCATTAAATCCATTATTCTTAATGTCAGAAGCCCTTATTTCCTCTTTCAAAACCATGATATTGCTTGGATCATGAAAAAATATGAAAGCAAATTAAAGTCGTCAAAGGAAAGGTGTTTACAAAATGTTATTAATGAAACAATCCATCTACACAGATGTGAACATATTTTAATAACCTTGGATATGGCAGGAAGAGTCATAATGTAAAAAAGAGATTTATATGTATAAAAGCTAAGGGAAAAAAATTTCAACTTCCAGCATTAAGGTCTTAGTTCATAAATCTGAAGGGAAATAGGAAAAAAATAAAGGCATTAGAAGAAGATATGAAAAAATATAAAACAGTAAATGTATCTTTCATGAATCTTTGTGAGTATACAGTGACACACAAGCTATAGAAAACCAGTTTACTGTTTGAAGGATGAATGTGAGTTCAGAAGTATCAACATGAAATTTCAAGTCAATAAAAAATAAACTCATAATTTATAGTGTCCTGGTTGAATTAAAAACGATTCTGGAACATAACTTTCCCTACTGAAACATATTTTGCTGTTTTAAAAGTGCAAGGTGTTTTGAGAATGGATTAGAAAGATTATAAAATACATACTAATAAATCACAAACACTTATCCTAAAATCAAATTAAAACCTATCTTTGCAGAGTTCATTCAAAAGCATTTGTTCTTTTGCACTAAATGGCTTGTGGTTGATGGAAATGTAAATTATATTAATCTTAAAGTGTGCTTTGGATATAAACTAAGTCTAATACATACAAAGTTCTTATTTTCCTATTTAATAGAAATTCCAAAAGACCACTTTCTTTTCAGAGAGAAACTTGTTGAAGTAATTACCTATTGAGGACTAGAAATCCCAAGGGATTAGCTATGGATACAGAGCTTTCAAATTTCTAGGTCACTGCTTGGAATCTGAAACCAAACCCACAGGGACTAAAAGGCATTATCAGGAAAGGCTGTTAAATGACCTTTGTCATATGGTCTCAGTGAGAGACAGGTGTCCACTGTTTTTGACCATCTGGGTTAAAAAGCAAGAACATAAAAGGGTATGATTGCCCCTAAAAATGATCTCCAGGGATTTGGTTTAGGCAAAACATTGAGGGTGGACAACTCCATGCACAATGACTTAATACCTCTCTCTCTCTTTCATGCTCTCTTTCTCCACTGCTCCCCCAACACATGCTCTGCATGAACTTCACTGAAAAGTATTTATTGAGAAGATGCTTCAAGGAAATGGGGAATTATCACTTTGATTTGGAAAGGAAGAGATTAAGTTTTCTCAAATGGTATAAAGATTTGGGTCAATAGAAAAGGATGATATATCAGACTTGCAAATGAAAAAAGAAAAAAGTGTGCATTAACTGCACAGGTTTAAAATTATGAAGACAAGTGCAAAACTTATTACAAAATAGTTTCAAATTGCACAATTTCATAAGCTAATTTTCCTCCAGTTCAAGAAATTTTGAATCAAGTTCTGTCTTTCAAAGCTTTGGTGGGTAGAGATGGTTATATAATATGGAATTGGAGAAAGTGGGTAAACAGTAATCCAAGTACAAAATGAAAGATGAAATTGAATCCAAAGCATTTCATGTATTACTGTTAAGAACTGTTTTCATCACCTGAAATGACATTGAACTTTTATGTTTGAGTACCAATATTGATGAAGTTCCTATAGTAATATTGGGCAGTAGAATAATGGTCACAACTCTCCCCATCGACAAAAGAAAGAGCAAACTCCATGCACAACCTCTGTTACTTATTTTGGCCACAACCAGTATCGAGACTTGTGTCTGGTATTCAAATAATCTTTCTACGTAGCATACTAATTTTAGCTAAGCTCCTTCTTTGAAAAATGTGCTTTAAAAAAATTAGAGCTGCTATACAAAGACTTGAGAGTGAGATGGGGAAAGAGAGCCTGTGGTTGATGAAATGCAAATGAGGCTTGGCTCAGACAGCTGGCTGCTTTGGATGACATGGGTGATAAATGGTTCTTAAAACATGAGCAGGCATCAGGCTCCCGATTCGGTGTCGGACTGGCAAAAACAGCAGTAGTACTAGATGCTTCCTTTAATTAATGCAACACTGCTGCATTAGTCAGGACACTGCCGATAAATGGGAAAGAAGTGATATTGAAGGTAATATCAGAAATCTTTCAACCTTGAAGCTGGGATGTGTTGGCCAAAAGCCGCAGTATTGTAAGAGGTTTAATTGTATTTGTAATGTACCAGTGCACCATGACAAAAATGGGGAGATAGTGTAGTCAGGACCAGGAAAGGCTGTGATAAATGAGAGAATGAGTGATTACACAGTCAGGAGGACTGTGAAAACAGACAAAAGACAGGCAAATGGAAAGAGGGAATTTAGCCACCACTGTAATTTGCAAGAACTCAGAAGAACTTTGAAGTGGACAAAAGAGTAGAATCTGCTCCTCCAGGATTTGTCAGGGCTAAAGAATGCACATAATATATGAATAATTCAGTGTGCCCCCAAATATGGTCAGACTGCATGTACCTTGCAATAGTGTATATACTTTAACCTACATCAAAATGGAGATGCATAGATTATTGGGGCAGTATCTGAGAAATACCTTTAAAACATTTGCACTCACACACAGGCACAAGATATTTTAAAGAAAATATATTTGGAGCTGGCTCCCTTTTAAGAGTGTCCTCTTGCTCTTGGGCCAAATTTCCACCTAGAAAACAAATAAAGTCTTTCTAAAAACACCAATATTGAAAATATGCTGCATCAAAGTAAGATTTTTTTAAAGAAGATAAGCCAGTAAATAATTTTCTGCAACAAGCAAATGACACAGAATTGGCCTCCAGTCTCACAGTGGATGCCAGTGAGAATTCCCTGAAATCATATCTCCTTTCCCATGTTGTTAACTACAATGACTACAGCCTCAACCACAATGACAACCACACCTAAAACTGTCCTTTCTTGACACTCTTAGCTTTACTTTCCTCCTCATATCTTGATCTTCCAGCCATGACCTTCTATAGCACTTTAGAGCAAGGGTTCCCTGGGGGCTCAGTGGTAAAGAAGCGGTCATTCAATGCAAGAGACACAAGAAACACGGGTTCGATCTCTGAGTCGTGTAAGATCCCTGGAGGAGGAAATGGCAGCTCGCTTCAGTATTCTTGCCTGGGAAATCCCATGGACAGAGGAGCTGGTGGACAGACACAGCTTAGTTACTAAATAACAACTTTTTTGTAAAAGGAAAGAGACAGTATTTTCAGTTTTGCAGGCTCTAATATCTGTCTCAAAATAGCTTCCCTGACAGCTTAGTGGTAAAGAATCTCTTGCAGTGCAGGAGACACACCCAGGTTCGATTCCTGGGTCGGAAAGATCCCCTGGAGAAGGAAATGGCAACCCACTCCAGTATTCTTGCCTGAAGAATTCCATAGACAGAGGAGCTTGGCAGACTACAGTCCATGGAGTCGCAAAGAGTCGAACACAATGGAGCAACTAACACACACGCATATCTGTCTCAGCTACTCAACTCTGACTTTGTAGAGCAAAAATAACAACAAACAATTTGTAATTAATAAAGTCGATGTTTTATTAATAATAAAACTTTATTCATAAAAACAAGCAGTGAGCTAGTTTGGATCATGGGCTATAATTTGCCAATCTCTAGTGGAGCATCCAAATTCTCCATAGTTTAAGTACAATGGGAGTCAGGCCAATAATCGCACCTCTCCCAGCATTGCTTACAGAGAAAGTGAAAGAGCCAGTCAGGAATACCTTCTCTTGATAGGTGTCCACTCAGGAGTATATGGGAAAGTCATTACATTATATTTGGGCCAATGCACTTCCTTCCTCCTCTTCTCCTCTTCTAAGATGAGTAACTCCAGTCACACAAGTTATGTTCAGCCTAAATCAACTGGGTCTGAGGATATGTCTCAGCCTTTTGTATTCATTTCAATGTGGCTATTTTCTCATTTCCCTGATATGTAGGAGCCACTCAGCTAGTCTGGGGATTTCGTACTGAGTGATTGTTCCGTGTCTAACTGTACATTCAGTGTATCCATGGAAAAGATAAGTTTAGGAGATTCCTATGTCACAATCTTGATGATTTTGAACTGGGATGTTGGAGAAAACTCTTGAGAGTCCCTTAGATTGCAAGGAAATCAAGCCAGTCAGTCCTAAAGGATGTCAACCCTGAATTATTTATCAGAAAGACTGTGGTTGAAGCTGAAGCTCTAACACTTTGGCCACCTGGTGCAAAGAGTCGACTCATTGGAAAAGACCCTAATGCCAGGAAAGACTGAAGGCAAAAGGAGAGGGGGTGGCAGAGGATGAGATGGTTAGATAGCATCAGTGACTCAATAGACATGAATTTGAGCAAACTCCAGGAGATAGTGGAAGACTGAGGTATGCTGGTGTGGAAGACTGGTATGCTGCAGTCCATGGGGCTGCAGAGAGTCAGACGTGACCCAACTTAGCGATTGAACAACAACAACAACAACAACAACAAATGTCGCTAGCTTGGTCTCTCTCCTGCTTCTTAACATTAGTGCTAAACTTTTCTTACACAAGGATAGCAAAACTACGTCAACACTTCTGTAAATTTCTGTCATGTATTGCGTTTTATTTTGTTGTCTGCATACAGCTTTGTAAAAGTTATCAATTGCAGCATAATACACCACCCCTTCACTAGAAACAAATATTGTCCTTTCAGCTCACACATCTGTAAAGCCCTCAGCCTTGGTCTAGGCTGAACTTGGCTGGTTCGATTGGATTTGCCAATCTGCAGTTTTCTTTTCTGGGAGCGTTCTCTGTTCTTTACTGCATTCTTAGGGCAGCTTAACTAGGGAGGTTGTGCTCTTCATGCCTATCATCTTCTTTCTGGAACCAGGAACTAGCTGAAAATTTTCTTCTCATGGCAATGATAGAGGCATAGAAGATCTTTCCCTGGGATTTCAAATTTAAACATTTGAATTCTCATATAAATTTCATGTAATTATAAAGTGTTCATAAAGCCCAGAATAATGGTGCTAGCGGCTATCCACCTGCCAGTGCAGGAGACGTAAGGGACGCAGATTTGATCCCTGGGTTGGGAAGACCCCCGGAGAAGGGCATGGCAACCCACTCCAGTATTCTGGAGAATTCCATGGACAGAGGAGCCTGGCAGGCTACAGTCCATGAGGTTGCAGAGTCAGACACGACTGAGCGTCTGAGCACACAATGATGCATTATATTTAATTCTTCATCCTGTAATGACCATGATTAATTAAATATATGGAAAAATGTATTAACTCTCTTCCCACCACCTTAAGACTCATATCTATCTCTTGGATTTCAATCAATAGTGCTCATTTTAGAATTGAATGCATTATTCCTAATGTAAAGTCATTAGTCTCTAACTGAGAGGGGTTTTTTTAAACATGGCTCCAGCTGAGATCAAGCAGACTATGTTATTCCTTGAAAACTTTCTTGTGTAACTTAAAAACTTATTTCAAGAAGTTGGAGTAACTGAAAAACTAAGGATTAAAGATTTTTCTTTCTTT
Source organism: Bos taurus (assembly GCF_002263795.3). Taxonomy (NCBI): domain Eukaryota; kingdom Metazoa; phylum Chordata; class Mammalia; order Artiodactyla; family Bovidae; genus Bos; species Bos taurus. The sequence continues at coordinate 25,200,932 of NC_037328.1, read as the reverse complement.
CTTTTTTTTTTTTTTTTGCTTTAAATGGCTCCTCAGGGAAGATGAATTGGACTGGGGTAGGTAATAATTCTTTTTTCTACAATGTTCATGACATGCACTAATGAAAATGTTCACCTTTATGTTCCTCTTGATTATAACCAAGGAATTTTTGATGCTACATAGGCATAAATTTTTGTTTCTTGATTAGGAAAGGGCAGGCTGGTTGTAGAGTCTAATTGCTGAAAGATGAAATTTGAGAACTGAAGGTCATGCTGAAGTTATAATTCTTTCCCACATCCTTACAAATAACTAAAATTTCATTTTGTAAAAATTTGAGGTTAAACTTTATTTTCTGAGGTTACCTCTTGTATTAGCACTTTCAAAAACAGCTATCTACATGCATAGTGAACCTCAATAGAAAACTCATCTTCCACCATAATATAAACATATATGTATAAGGTGGCTGAAGAACACCTTACTGGGTTATTTAGCAATAGAAAGTCAACTGGGCAAAATAGACACCAAGTTTCTTTTGACTCTTCCACTGTTGAAAATAATGCATTCCTTAACAAAGGACATTAAAGATTGGCTAGAGACCCAGAAAGGTGACTAATGTCTGGTTTGCTTCCCTTGTCTACACTGTGCAGTATGACATTTCTGCGCAGGTGGGGGTCATGAATAATTGCCATCAAGGTCAATCAACTATATATGAAAAAGTTTTATCATAACTATAATTTATGCTTCTACTGTAATAGGAAAAAATGTTCCCTGTGATACTATAAAGTTTCCAAATTTTCAATTCTCTAAACTTCAAATCATTAAATGCACCAATCCATTTACCTATCAATTTAGCTATGTATCCATCTATCTGTGTACTTAGTCGCTCAGTCTTGTCTGACTCTTTGTGACCCCAAGGACTGTAGCCCGCCAGGCTCCTCTGTCCATGGAATTCTCCAGGCAAGAATACTGAAGTGGGTAGTCATTCCCTTCTCCGGGGGATCTTCCAAACCCAGGGATCGAACCTAGGTCTCCTGCATTGCAGCCAGATTCTTTACTATCTGAGACATCAAGGAAGCCCAAGAATACTGGAGTGGGTAGCCTATCTCTTCTCCAGAGGATTTTTCCAAACCAGGAATCAAACCTAGGTCTCCTGAATTGCAGGTGGATTCTTTACCAGCTGAGCTACCAAGTAAGCCCATCCATCTATCTAATGTATATGGAATAAAATTTTTGTTTATCCTATACTTTATCAAATTATAATAATGGTTATCAAACATTCAATTTGTTAAAGTGTATGACTTAGAAGTTAGTACTTCTCCAATCTATAAAAAAAAGAAGGGTAATACTCCACTATTCTCATTTGCAGGCTTATTCTGAGGATCAACTGAGATAATGAACATCAACAACGTTTTGCAAGCTGAAATCTGAGATGCTTTAATATAAAGGAATTTTTGTGTGTGTGTGTGTGTGTGATACAGTGGAAAGACTGTAGGCTCTGCTGCTGCTGCGGCTGCTGCTGAGTCGCTCAGTCGTGTCTGACTGTTTGTGACCCCACAGACTGTAGTCCGCCAGGCTTCTCTCTCCATAGGGATTCTCCAGGCCTGTAGGCTCTGCAGTTAAATAAATAAATTTCATTGGTTCCTCAACTACAAAATAGGAAAAAACAAAAACAACATATTTTGACTTAAAATGTTGTTTGGAAAGCATCTAGTTCCTTCCCCAAATATATATAACACCTGTTCAATATTATTAATATATCAAAATGGATGAAGATGTGATCTAAATGAGGAGGGAGAATAGCAGGCAATTTCTGGTATATGGACTATTCAAAATTAGACCAAACTGTCTATTGAGAAGACCACTGGCAGTAGCTAGTAAGATATGAAGACAAGTATAGCCCCTCAGTAGGGAAGGAAGCATCAAGAGGTAGGAGACTCAGGAAAAGCTTCTTTTCATAATAAGGGAATTAACACAAGACTGAAGACTATCACAGTGACTGCACAAATATGACCAAATTTAGAGGGAAGGAAATGTTGCTATCTCTGTAGGCACGTATATTATGTTTCTATAGTTTACTGTAGATCCATCATCATCTGGCAAAGACAGATTTGCTCAATGACATCCAATATTTTACATAATTATATAAATGTGTTATGAACATTCAATGCATGTATATCCACATGCAATATATTTAAGCTTTAATTTTTAAAGCCCTTTATATTTCAAAGTCCTGTAATCACCACCTTTTATTATTTATTTTTTGCAAGAATCAAACTATCTGCTGTTATCTACCTTAATCCAGGCCTTTACTCTTGCCATTCATCTGCATTAAATACTTTTTCTTTTTCTATGTTTGTTCAATTCCTACCGTCCTTAAAGCCAAGTTCTTCCATGAAGTTTCATTCTCAGAATTCTCCACTGCACTCTAATCCCCTTGCTCTCAGATCTTCTATTGCACTTAAGCTGTAACACTCCATTTAGCACATTCCCCATCTCTAATCTTGTCACATTATGTTAATCTTGTCATTGTAAACCCCTTGTGAGCACAGACTATGGGGAAGAATAAGAATTGGTTCTCTCAAGGTCTGTTCCACCTCCTTTCAAGTTGAAGAAATTAGAAGCCTAAAAACATTCCTAGACTTCCTAGCCAAAATAAGATTCCAGAAGAGAATCAGGTTCCACCAATTAGATTTCCTTTGAGATGAACTGGAGGATAGGAAGTGAGGCAGAAGCATTCTCTTGCACCTCTTTGTTTATGCTGATGAGCAGCATTATAGCCATGGGCTGTTTTTCTGCAGTAGTGTTCTTGGGTCCTTACTCCACATTATCAGACACATGCATAGTAGGTGCAGCTATTACCCAAGTGGCTTTTTCACCCCTTCTGCCTTGTTCAGCTACAGGGATGTGTTTTTGAACTCCTGACGATAGTGATGACCAGTGGCTCCAGTAAAAATTAATGAACAGAAACTTCAATTAAAATATAGCTGGGAGGCAATAGAGAAGGAGCTCTCGTGCCCTAATCTGATAGTAGAGCTCTACAGGAGTAGAAAGATCCCTCTTCTTGCCTGGTAAGAGCTCAGCTAAGGAGACTATCACATTTCAGCCAATAGAAAGCCTTTATACTTTGAATTTTCAGTTCTTCCAGTGAATTCTGTTTGTTTTATCTCTCCCAGCTTCCTTTTCTCCCCTTTAAAAGATTTCTCCTGTCCTCCTGTATGGAATTGTGCACGTAGCTTACCACATGCAAATACTAAATTATGATTCTTTACTGATCCTTAATAAACCCATTTTTGCTGGAGAAATAACTGGCAATTTATTTGTTTTAGATCAACATTCCTAAAGGTCCTGCCTTGACCATGCCCTTGAAATTTTTCAATATTTCTAAGCATCTATTTCCCTTTTTTAAAACTTTTCCAGTTAATAATTCTTACAGTGATTTCTATGTTCAACATTGAGTCCTGACTGGTGCAGAGATTGGATATTATGTTTCATTAGTATTTCTGACAGCTCATACAAAGTAGGAGACCTTGTAAGACATCAATAGATACATGAATGGTTGTATGAGTGATTTGTTGCTGTATAACAAATTGAAAGTTAGTTTCTCAGTCCTATCTAATTCTTTGTGACCCCATGGACTATAGCCTACTAGGCTCCTCTGCCCATGGAATTCTCCAGGCAAGAATACTGGAGGGGGTTGCCATTTCCTTCTCTAGGGGATCTTCCTGACCCCGGGATCAGACCCACGTCTCCCACACTGCAGGCAGACTCTTTACCAACTGAGCCACAAGGGAAGCCAAACGAAAGGGATAACCAATTATCCTCAAACCTGGCAGCTTAAAACAAGTATTCTTTATTTTATCATGCAGTTCCTGAGGGTCAGAAATCAGGGAGTGGTTTAACTGGATGGTTCTGATTCAGGTTCTCCTGGGAGTTTATAGTTGGGGCCTAGGCTGACATCTGCAGAAAACTTGCCTGAGACTGGGGAATCCATTTCCAAGTGAATTCATGTGGCTGTTGATGGTAGCCCTCAATTTTTACTAGCCTTTGTTCCTTAACACCTGGGTCTTTCTGTTATGCTGCTCATAATGTGACAGTTGATTTCCCCAGAAAAGTGATCCAAGGTAAGGATTGAAGATGGGGAGGGGAGCACCAACATGAAAGTCATAGTATCATTTGTAATCTCTGTTAGACAGGAAGTATCACTCATGTTTGAGCTCAGTCACTAAGTTGTGTCCAACTCTTTGTAAGCCCATGGGCTATAGACCATCAGGCTCCTCTGTCCATGGGATTCTCCAGGCACGAATACTGAAGTGGGTTGCCTTTTCCTTCTCCAGGGAATCTTCCCACACCAGGGATCAAATCCACATCTCCTGCATTAGCAAGATTCTTTACCAGTGAGCCACCAGCGAAGCCTTGAAATATCATTATCTAATAAATTAGTCACAGAGCCTAACTCTGTTACAATGTGGGAAGGGACTACAATAGAGTCTGCATTCCAGGACATGGGGACTGTTTTGGAGGCTGTCTGCCCTCTCTACCAATAATTCTTGTCTGTCCTACATGCATAAATATTCTTGACCCTTCCCGAGGACCACAAGTCTGACCTCATTCCATCTTCAGTGTGATACCTGAATCTTATTGTTCAATCAGGTCCACATGCAGGTGAGTCTATTTGTTTGTAATTCCTAAAGGGAAGCTCCTTGAGTCCAGATCCTTTCAACCTGGTGTCTGTGAACTAGAGTCAAGTGGTCTGTCCCCCATCCCCTCACCCCCACCCCCACACACAGCCAACATACATTGTGGGGACAGGCAAGGAGACCTGCTACAGGAATTCCTATTCCAAAAAGAAAGACAGGAGACACACACCCTCAGCAGTTCTGAAGTCCATCCAGGCACCTGGTGAAAATTCCTCCATCAAGGCTCAGTTCAGTTCCTATGTGCAAATGACTTACCATGGTTCTGGCCTCCACACTCCGGTATCTTGGTTCTGCACTGTTATCTTTTTTTTTTTTTTTCACAAAAGAAAATGTGTGTGTGCAGCTGCTTCCTGCTTGCAGAAGTTTGGAAATCCAAAGACTTTGATTTTCTACTCTCTGTCCCTTGAGTCAAGCTTTCTGCAATTCTTCAAATATAATTTTCTTTAAAAATATTTTGGTTTCCTTAAATCATATTAAGGTTTATTCCATTAAACAAAAGCCAGAGTCACACACTGCTTTGAGATAATTCTGTCTGTCTTTGGATCCTGCTAAAATAGCTGAGGGGACAACTCCCTTAACTTCTTAAAGGGCCTATTTTTGACAGAAGGGATTTGTGAGTCTTATTTTTAACACCCTCCGAGAATCTTTCATCTGACACAACAGCACAGCTGGCCCTCCATGGATTCAATCAACCACAGAAAAAAAAAAACAAACCAGAAAGTTCCAAAAAGCAAAATTTGAATTTTGCACACAATGACATTTACTTAGCGTTTACGTTTTATTAGATATTATAAGCAATCTGACAATGGTTTGAAGTATGTGGGATGATGTGAATGGGTTATATACAAGTATTGCACCATCTTACATAAGGAACTTAAGCATCCCCAGATTCTGGTATCTGAAGGCATCCTGAAACCTGTCCCCCTCACATGATGAAGATATGACTGTACTCTGGAATTTGAACTGATGTCTTTCCATGATCTTAGCAATGGACTTAACAAGCATATCCTCAACTTCATCTTAATTTTTTTCTGACAGTGACTGAATTTGCTCCTTGCCAGGAAGTCATTTCTTAATTTTAGCATCATCTGGAAAGGCTGTGAGCATTCATACCCGATAACTCTCATTCCCTTCATGTTTAGAACTCTTTTCTTTAGCTTATACTTTTCTTCTTGCATTTTTATAAGCTCAAGAACATACAGCAGGCAGCATCTTTACTCTGTGTGCAGTTCTCCTGATCTAAATTACCCAGTTCCTCAGATACATTTCTACTTTCTACTCTATTGGGAAGCAACAGTGTTGCTTAAACTTTCTGTCCCTAGATAATAAAAGTTCCCTTTTCACTGGTTTCTCATAAGAAACTCATCCCTTCACACTGGCAGCCTCTTCAAAGGCCTCGAGACATTTAAATCTCTGCTAACAGTCTCCAAGGTCCTCTTAGCTTCTATTTCTCAGTTTCCAAGCCACTCCCACAGTTTTAGGTGATCCTTACATAGCAACACACACCTGGTAGAAAAATCTATATTAGTTATCTATTGTTGTATAACAACTTGCCCCAAAACTCAGCAGCTTAACACCCAAATATTTATCATCACATACATTTTCAGAGAGTCAGGAATTCATGTACCCAGTTATTCAGATTCCTTGATGGAATCTTCTCAAGGTGAAGTCGCTCAGTCGTATCTGACTCTTTGAGACCCCACGGACTGTAGCTTACCAGGTTCCTCCATCCATGGGATTTTCCAGGCAAGAGTACTGGAGTGAGTTTCCATTGCCTTCTCCAGAGGATCTTCCCAACCCAGGGATTGAACCCAGGTCTCCCACATTGTAGGCAGACACTTTACTGTCTGAGCCACCAGGGAAGTCCTCTCAAGGTATATAGTTTTGAAAGTGAAAATGTTAGTTGCTCAGTCATGTCTGACTCTATGACCCCATGGACTGTAGCCCGCCAGGCTCCTCTGTCCATGGAGTTCTCCAGACAAGAATACTGGAGTGGTTAGCCATTGCCTTCTCCAGGGGATCTTCCTGACTCGGGGGTCAAACCTGGGTCACCTGCATTGCAGGCAGATTCTATACCACTGAGCCATCAGGAAAGCCCATAGTTTTACATAGGTTATTAGAAATTCTCATTCAGATAATTTGAATTCTCACACTAGATTTAAACTGTTTCATTGGTTATTAGAAATTTTATAAAAGGCAATTTTAAAGTTATCATTAAAACATATACAACAAAATACTTACCATTGTCAAGTAAGATGTCTTTAAGGAATCTACCTTTCCTTGGCCTTAAGTCCCAGAGCCTGGGAACTAAGACTAGACTTGCAGAAACAGCCAGAATAGCATTTTGCCTGGCCTGATTTTCTATTTCAATTCCAATATTTATGTATTACTACTATTATGTAATCCAGTAATGTTCCACAGTGGATTTACCCCGGTTTCTACTTTATTTTTCGGCATATGCCTCCTTAGGTGTATTTTGCCTCCCTTGCATGAATGAGAAAAATCACCAGAGCTGATATCAGCATGGATTTCAGTTGGAATACCTTTGTTTTCTTGCAGAAATGCAAGCCTATTATTACTCGAAAACTGGATTTGAAACATTTTGTGTCATTGTGATTGTTGCCGTTGTTGCTTTTTAATTGAAATCAGGCAAAGGACTGAGTCAAATGCAAACTCTAGCCCTTGCCAGCTGCTAGATAGAGACTGGCCTCAACTCTCTCTCACGTGAAATGCTACACAACTTTGTGGATTGGATCATGTAAATATAATTCCTGAATCTAGTGCAAGGTTTTATATATTAAACCAGTGGGAGGCAGAGGCTATAGGGAGCTTTCTATATTTAATGAAGTTCTTCATTATCTGGGGATATGATCCAGGAAATACCTAACACACTAGCTTCAAAGTCCAAATTTTGTAGTGGCAGATGGGATTAGTCTAAGAATACCCAGAAGCCAATTCTCCTCTGAAGAAATAATAGTGATGATGAATCTTGTTATTACCATGATTTCTTTCATCAAGTTTCTTAAGTAGTTTATTAACTAGAGTACAGCCTAGTATAATCTCCAGTAAAAATGGAGCTCTTTTTCTCTCTTCCTGCTGACAGATAAACATTTTAGGCTAAAATTAAAGCACATTTTAATCATGACCTTCTTTCATAGGTTAGACAAAAGGGAGAGGTAAACTAGAATTTAGATAGAAACCAGCACATCATTCATTTATCTGAGATTGTTTAATATTTTCAGACCAGCCAGGTAAATACCAGTAGTGAATAACAATTACATGATGAGTTAGTGGATGAATTGAGGAACATTTAGTTGAGTTTTCATTGGTGTAGTCCACTGAAATTTACTCCAAGATACTCTAAGGGAAAAAGAAATAGATGCATTTGAAAACTGGTCCATATATATAGTATATAGAGTATGGGCATATAAATATATAAATATTCATATACATATATTCATAGTACAAATTGACAGTTTAAAGGTTATGAGAAATACTATCATAAAGACATGTGTCTGACTTGTTTAAACCAGTTTTTCCCAAATATATTTGATCACAGATCTTTGGTCTTAAATAATACCTATTGATACATTTAAAAATGATATTTCCAGAAAACACACATTGTGAAACTCTGATTTACTCATTTTTTACAAACTGAGAGATCAAGGTCCTAAATATTCAAATTCTTGCTTTGGAAGTTTTTAAAATATATTTTCTTTTTTATTTATTGTCTTTTTAATTTATTTTTTTATTGAAGGATAATTTCTTTACAGAATTTTGTTGTTTTCTGTCAAACCTCAACATGAATCAACCATAGGTATACATATATCCACTCCCTTTTGAACCTCCCTCCTGTCTCCCACCCCATCCCACCCCTGTTTGAGTTTCCTGAGCCATATAGCAAATTCCCATTGGCTATCTATTTTACATATGGTAATGTAAGTTTCCATGTTACTCTCTCCATACATCTCACCCTCTTCTCCCCTCTCCCCATGTCCATAAGTCTATTCTCTATGTCTGTTTCTCCATTGCTGCTATGTAAATAAATTCTTCAGTACCATTTTTCTAGCATATATGCATTAGAATATGATATTTATCTTTCTCTTTCTGACTCACTTCACTCTGTATAATAGTTCTAGGTTCATCCACTTCATCAGAACTGACTCAAATGTGTTCCTTTTTTGTGGCTGAGTAATATTCCATTGTGTATATGTACCACAACTTCTTTATCCAGTCATCTGTCAATGGACATCTAGGTTGCTTCCATGTTCTAGCTATTGTAAATAGTGCTTCACCGAAAAATGGGGATACATGCATCTCTTTCAATTTTGGTTTCCTCAGGGTATATGTCTAGGAGTAGGATTGCTGGGTCATATGGTGGTTTTATTTCTAGTTTTGTAAGGTATCTCCATACCATCTTCTTTAGTGGCTGTATCAATTCACATTACCACCAACAGTGCAAGAGTGTTCCCTTTCTCCATACCCTCTCCAGCATTTATTGTTTGTAGACTTTTTGATGATGGCCACTCTGACTGGTGTGTGGTGATATCTCATTGTAGTTTTGATTTGCATTTCTCTAATAATGAGCAATGTTGAGCATCTTTTCATGTGCTTGTTAGCCATCTGTATGTCTTCTTTGGAGAAATGTCTGTTTAGGTCTTTATCCCACTTTTTGATTGGGTTGTTTGTTTTTCTGGCATTGAGTTGTATGAGCTGCTTGTATATTTTGGAAATTAATCCTTTGTCAGACGTTTCATTTACTATTATTTTCTCTGTTTTTGAGGGTTGTCTTTTTACCTTGCTAATAGTTTCCTTTGCTGTGCAAAAGCTTTTAAGTTTAATCAGGTCCCACTTGTCTACTTTTGTTTTTATTTCCATTACTCTAGGAGGTGGATCATAGAGGATCTCGTTTTGATTTATGTCATCGAGGGTTCTGCTTATGTTTTCTTCTAAGAGCTTTAATGTTTCTGGTCTTACACTTAGGTCTTTAATCCATTTTTAGTTTAGCTTTGTGTATGGTGTTAGGAAGTATTCTAATTTCATTCTTTTACATGTAGCTGTCCAGTTTTCCCAGATTGAAGAAACTGTCTTTGCCCCATTGTATATTCTTGTCTCCTTTGTCAAAAATAAGGTGTCCATACGTGCATGGGTTTATTTCTGGGCTTTCTATCTTCTTCCAATGGTCTATATTCCTGTTTTTTTTTTTAATAGATTTTATTTTTAATTCTGGCCAAGATCTATACAGAAGGAGAATAACGTAAGTCTAATGTTTTTTCTTTATCCCTTTGCATTCCGAAAAGCATCATTCCAAAAGATGAAATCAGTCACACCTGTTATAGTGGTATCAACTGCTATAAGTTGGATAAGAAAATGAGCTTTTCCTTCTTTAAAAAGAAAACAAACAAAGAAAAGAAGTACTTAATATTTTTCCTTATCTGTTTACCAATTAAACATAATGGTGAGCCATTTTTTTCCCTATGAACAATAAAATTGCAAATGCATAAATACAAAATATGTCTGTTTTTAATCAAGTGTCTGCACTCTGTCTGAATATTCTCAGATATCTTTTTGATAGTACTATGACTAGGTTAAGGAGGTTAGACTGTATACATAGCTATCTAGCTATATGGCATGTTTTCTTCCATCAGATTTGAAAATCTATTTGGGGAAGTCCAAACATTAAAAGAGATTTAGTATATGCATGAAGAAGTGAAGTGAAAGTCACTCAGCTATGTCCGACTCCTTGCAACTCCATGGATTACAGCTCTCCAGGCTCATCTGTCCATGGAATTTTTCAGGCCAGAACACTGGAGTGGGTAGTTGTTCCCTTCTCCAGGGGATCTTTCCAACCCAGGGATCAAAGCTATGTCTCCCACACTGCAAGCAGATTCTTTACTGTCTGAGCCACCAGGGAAACACAAGAACATGAGTTAGTAGCCTATCCCTTCTCCAGGGGATCTTTCCCACCCAGGAACTGAACCAGGATCTCCTGCATTGCAGGCAGATTCTTTAGCAACTGAGCTACTAGGGAAGCCACAAGTATATGCATAGCAATCATAGCCTTATTCAGAAACTTACCTGTCTGCAAATTACAAATAGGATGAGCCCAATCAGGGAAGAAATTATGATGTCTAACTTTTTCAGTGAATGAAGTCACTTTTTTAAAGCATTCAGAAACATTACACATTAAAAAAAAAGATAATTATAAAGAAATAATAAAGAAATTAAATAAAATTATCTTTTCATTCATTCAAAAATTATTTATTAAATCATAGGGTAAGAATAAGACAGAATGTTAAATATCAGCTGAATGTCTAATTAATAGAGACAAAGAAGATTAAATTCCATATTCTGGAAATCATCATTAAACTGTAAAGATGGAGGTAGTTCCCAATGGGTATCACCGTGTGGAAAGCACTTTAGGGAACATTTGATTATTGACCAGGGTTTGGCCTCAACTCTCTTTGTGCTCTCCTACTCCAATAAATTCTGCTTAACTATTTGTGAGCCTAGATTTGAGCCAGAAAGCGACTAACATTCTCATCCCTCAACATAATTTTGATCCTCAAAATTTTGCTGTTTTAATGAGTATGCTGCTAAGTCACTTCAGTTGTGTCCGACTCTGTGTGACCCAATGGACGGCAGCCCACCAGGCTCCCCCATCCCTCGGATTCTCCAGGCAAGAACACTAGAGTGGGTTGCCATTTCCTTCTCCAATGCATGAAAGTGAAAAGTGAAAGTGAAGTCGCTCAGTCATATCCGACTGTTCGCGACCCCACGGACTGCAGCCTACCAGGCTCCTCTGTCCATGGGATTTTCCAGGCAAGAGTACTGGAGTGGGGTGCCATTGCCTTCTCCATTACTGAGTATAGTCAATCACAAATAAAGGGAAGAAAATAGCATTTTTCCCTCAAAATTCAAAGACCTAATTTATCTGCTTCTTGCTTTCTTCCATCTTGACCTACTATAATTCTGCCAAATCTTTCTTCCAGTAACCTGTGTTAACTGTGGTTTGAAGATCCCTTTTAAAATGAGAGAAAATCCCAACTACATTTCCAAGAGTTACAAGAGAGAAGGACAAGCAAAGTGTTCCAAACCAGAAAATGGCCAGTTGATGTGGAAGGCATCCTAATTTCTTAGTCTGAAAACTCTGTAACTTACCACTATGGCCTATAAAGGTCTTTGAGACTGGAGTTATGAATGGGGAAGTAGATGGTCATTGAATTCTACCAAGAGGTAACATGAATATGTATATGTAAAACTTCTGATGTTATTGTTGTTGTTGTTTAGTCCCTAGGTCATGTAGCCACCCCATGGACTGTAGCCCTCCAGGTTCCTCTGACTGTGAGATTTCCCAGGCAAGAATACTGGACTGGGTTGATATTTCCTTCTCCAGGGGATCTTCCCAAGCCAGGGTCTCCCGTGTTGCAGGCAGATTCTTTACAACCTGAGCCACCAGAGAAGCCCGGATGAGTTTATTAGCACAAATCAAACAAAGAAACTAAACTTTAGATATAGAGTTAAGATTCAGAACAAGAACTTACTACTGAACAGAACTTTTTTATAATTTCTCAAGTAGGTGAATGCATGTGTGCTAAGTTACTTCAGCCATGTTCAACTCTATGCAATCTTATGGACTGTTGCCTGCCAGGCTCCTCTGTCTATGGGGATTCCCCAGGCAAAAATACTGGAGTGGTTTACCATGCCCTCCTCCAGGGGATCTTTCTGACCCAGGGTTTGAACCCATGACTCTTATGTCTCCTGTAACGCAGGCAGGTTCTTTACCACGAGGGCCACCTGGGAAGCCCCAAGTTGGTATATAAGGAGGTAAAAAAGAATTAAATTCACTGAATTATAAAACTACAGTGAGCATAATTTAAGTTTTCATTCCTAATGAATGATCTCTGAATCATCAGTATAAGAATCAGTTTTGGGGATTTCCCTGACAATCTAGTGATTAGGATTCAGCACTTTCACAGATATGTCCCAGGTTCAATCCCTGGTCAGGGAACTAAGATTCTGCAAGCTTCATGACATGGCCAAAAAATAAAGAGTTGTCAATTCTACTGGCTTGGCAAAGTAGTAGCAAATACATCAAGATTGTGAAACAAAGGCACTTTTCCATTTGCCAGTCTGCCTCTTCCCGTAATATGCACATGTATATATGTCAATATATAACAGAAAGTCCAAAGCTCTGCATGTCTGTGGATGGGAACACATGAGGATAATATGAAAGAATGTACAACTGACTCAAATTTTAATACATTTTTACTATCTAATTTTGAAAGGAACTTTAAAAACACATATTTAAGCTTTAAAATATGTACGCATGTGTGCATACATGCTCAGTTGCTCAGCCTTGTCTGATTTTTTTGTGATCCTATGGACTATAGCCCACCAAGCAACTCTGTCCATGGAATTTCCCAGCAAGAATACTGGAGTGGGTTTCCATTTCCTCCTCCAGGGGATCTTCCTGATCCAGGAATCAAACCTGCCCCTCCTGCATCTCCAGCACTGGCTGGCAGATTCTTTACCACTGAGACACTGGGAAACCCCTTTAATATGTATATGTAACATATATATTACATATATACACAATTTATGTATACAGTACTTTTGAAGCACCAGAGTAAAGGTTGTAAGTTTTCTGGGATATAGTGACATGTCAAGGAAGAAAATACATCTTAGGGGTCACTTCTGAAACATCGATGTTACTATAAGTAAATCTTTGGCATGCCTAAGTGGAAACAGTGTCAGACTTTATTTTTGGGGGCTCCAAAATCACTGCAGATGGTGATTGCCGCAATGAAATTAAAAGATACTTACTCCTTGGAAGGAAAGTTATGACCAACCTAGATAGCATATTCAAAAGCAGAGACATTACTTTGCCAACAAAGGTTTGTCTAGTCAAGGCTATGGTTTTTCCTGTGGTCATGTATGGATGTGAGAATTGGACTGTGAAGAAGGCTGAGCGCTGAAGAACTGATGCTTTTGAACTGTGGTGTTGGAGAAGACTCTTGAGAGTCCCTTGGACTGTAAGGAGATCCAACCAGTCCATTCTGAAGGAGATCAGCCCTGGGATTTCTTTGGAAGGAATGATGCTAAGGCTGAAACTCCAGTACTTTGGCCACCTCATGCGAAAAGACTCTGATGCTCGGAGGGATTGGGGGCAGGAGGAGAAGGGGACGACAGAGGATGAGATGGCTGGATGGCATCACTGACTCGATGGACGTGAGTCTGGGTGAACTCTGGGAGTTGGTGATAGACAGGGAGGCCTGGCATGCTGCGGTTCATGGGGTCGCAAAGAGTTGGACACGACTGAGAGACTGAACTGAACTGAAATGAGAAACCTATTATCTTTTGACTCAAATTTTTATGACAAAATTCTAGGAACATAATGTGCCTGTGTATATAATATGTGTGACAGGTTTTAATAGGAAAAATAATAGTTCACATATTTCACCCAGAAAGAAACTCAACAAGGAGCTACCATGGGAAAGTGCTCAAACGCTGATTTAAAACTGAAGCAAATTCACAGATGTTTGGTTTCTGATAAGAATGAAGTGCCAGTTATAATTTGCCTATGGAGACCTTTTAAAATAATGTCAAGTCCCAAAGAACTACCACCATCTGTATGGTTGCTGGCTCCAAGACATGGATCTAAATTAGGCACAGAAAGTAAACCAGGATTATTTTAAACAATGACAAACTGATCTTAATTTGAAATAAGCCTTTGTTGGCTCCCTGGTTTAGACCTTTTACCCTCTCTATGTGGTTCCTAATTTTCTGGGTAATAAAAAACAATGGACTTTACAGTAATTCTTACCACAAGCCCACTTACAGAAGTATAAAGAGAATGAGCCCCTACCCATTTTCTACTGCCAAATTCCTTCTGGACAGAGGTGCTTACCAGGAGAATAGGACACAAGATATATGATAGGTAGCTACATGATTAATCATTTACTCATAATTCTAGCCAAGTTATTAGGGAAAACAATGGGCCTCTTAGGTACCTGGGAATACTTTCAAGCATGCAAGATCAAAAGAGCCCTTTTGCACATAACAAACTCTTGCCTACAGCACAATGGTCTTCTTAAATCCTCTTAGGCATTCAACAAAAGTAAAACTAGCTAGACAATATATGGCTCAACTGGTGGCACTAGTGATAAAGAATCTGCCTGCCAATTCAAAAGATACAAGAGACTCCAGTTCAATCCCTGGGTCAGAAAGATCCTCTGGAGAAGGAGATGGCAACCCATTCCAATATTCTTGCCTGGAAAATCCCATGAACAGAGGATCCTGGTAGGCTACAGTTCACTGGGTTGCAAAGAGTTGGAAAACGATTTAGCAACTAAACTACAAAAATATGAATTAATATTTACTTCATTTCTTTGAGTTGTTCTCTTCATAATAAAGAGTAATTATAATTTTTCCTAAATCATTGGTCAGCTATGGTAAGTATCAAAACACAAAGCCAGGAGAAAAGCATTTAATTCTCCCAGAGGATGTTCAGAAGAGGAGGATCTACAAGAGCTGACTCATAAAGATAGGAAAGAGCCAGACCCTGAAATCCCAAATACTGAATTAAGAAGTTTGGACTTAAATCTGAAGTTATTGCACAAGATTCTGAGGATGGAAAGTGACATGATCAACTTAACATTTAAGGAAAAACTTGTTCAGGTCACTAAATAGAACATGGATTGGAGCAGAGCAAGATCGTGAGACTAATTGGGATGCTATTGAATAAATCCAGGGAGCAGTTTTATCGAATGGAATTAGCTTAGTGGCAGTGGATATGGATAAAACAGATATTGGTGGTCAATTGAGTATGATAGGTGATCAGAATTTGAGGATGCTGGGTAGAAAGCTGACTGTATTGTGTTACCATTCAGTCATCAATGGAACTAAAGAATTAGCTTTAAATTAGCTCCAATACTAAGTGTCTAGGTTGAAGAAACTGCTATTCTTTTATAGTCTGTGTAACCAGACTCGTAACTTTGCGGTTGTGCTGCAAATGTGAGAAAACTGGCTTGTTGTGAGGGTAGTGCCAACAGTTTATCTCTTTATTGAAACTCACTTTAGCTCGTCTATACATCTTCAAATGTCTCCTTTGTAGATGGATAGTATTTATTTTTTTCAACATAGACATATATGCAGAATAAATAATATATAATCCATATATTTATAAAAAATAAAGCTTCTATACACAATGGTCTTATCTTTCTCAGTTAAAATTAACGATAAACAAGAG
The DNA here is from genome assembly GCF_002263795.3 of Bos taurus. Lineage (NCBI taxonomy): Eukaryota > Metazoa > Chordata > Mammalia > Artiodactyla > Bovidae > Bos > Bos taurus. The sequence goes on along the minus strand of NC_037328.1, from coordinate 25,185,005 downwards.
CAAGCAACTTATCTCCAAGAAAACGATCCTTGGCCACATCTTCTTTCTTCTCTCTTATCTAACAAAATATGATGTATTTGCCAGGTCACACTTGGAAAAGCAACACAACAAATCATCTTTAATATGATGATTTCATATCTTGACTATCACAGAAACATTTCTGCATAATTTTAAAATCATCACTTTTAAACTCCAAATCATCTGTGTTGTACAATACCATATTAAATGCATATGTATTATACATGCAATTATATTACTAAAGAATAACAGAAAGTTAGGATAAATTACCAGTAATAAACATTTAATTTAAACTTTTGAAAAACTAAAACATGATTACATTTCAGAGTTGTCTAAAACCAGAAAACAGAAATCAATAAGGAAAACATCAAGCTGTGGCAGACTGAATATTGTTCCTAAAGATGTCAACATTTGAATCCATGGAATTTGCAAATGTATTATTTTATGATAAAAGACAGATGAGGAGATTATCCTGGGATATCAGAATCTGCCCAAAGCAATTACAGGTGTCCTTATAAGTGAGAGGCAGAGACAGATTGGATGAAGTAGAGGAGGTGGTGTGACAACAGAGGCAGAGATGGGGCCAGGTGTCCCAGCAGCCTCTAGAAGTTGGAAGAGTCAAGGAACAGACCTCTTCAGGAGCCTCAGGAAGGAACCATCCCTGCTGACTCCCTGATTTTAGCCAGGAAAATCTCATTTTGGACTTCTGACCTTCAGGACCATAGTAAAATAAATTTGTGTTGTTTTAAGCAACTTGATGCTTTTGAATTGTGGTGTTGGGGAAGACTCTTGAGAGTCCTTTGGACTGTAAGAAGATCAAACCAGTCAACCCTGAATGTTCATTGGAAGGACTGATGGAGCTGAAGTTCCAACACTTTGGCCACATGATGCGAAGAACTGACTCACTGAAAAAGACCCTGATGCTGGGAAAGATTGAAAGCAGGAGGAGAAGGGGATCATAGAGGATGAGATGGTTGGATGGCATTACTGACTCAATGGACATGAGTTTGAGCAAACTCTGGGAGATGGTGAAGGACAGGGAAGCCTAGTGTGCTGAAGTTCATGGGGTCACAGAGTCAGACATGACTGAGCAACTGAACAACAACAAAACAACTCGTGTGTGTGTCTGACTCTTTGCGACCCTATGGACTCTAGCCTGCCAGGCCCCTCTGTCCATGGGATTCTCCAGGCAAGAATACTGGAGTGGGTTGCCACGCCCTTCTCCAGTTTAAGCAACTCAGTCTGTGGTAATTTATTAGAGCAGCAATAAGAAACTATATGGATTTTTATTCTGAAAGTTGGATGTGGCTATAACAAATACTCCAAAGTGTAGAAATGGCTTTAAAATTGGGTAATGGGAAAAGACTGGAAAAATTATAAGGAACACGCCCTCCTCCAGGGAATCCTCCACACCCAGGAATCTAACTCCTGTCTCATGATCCTGCATTGGCAGGCTGGTTCTTTACTACTAGTGCCACCTGGAGAAGTCACTTGTCTTACATACACGATTTTTTAAGAACGCTTTTCAAGCATTTCCTACCCAGGGACGGGGGAGCATGGTGGGCTGCCGTCTATGGGGTCACACAGAGTCGGACACAACTGAAGTGACTCAGCATAGTATAGCATAGCATACCTTGAATTAGGAAAAATGCACTATAAGATGAAACGATTTAATATCAGTATGATTTCAATTAAAACAAGTATACTAAATAGAATGACAAATGGAAAATACCTAAAAAGTCCTTGATACAAGAGGTGTTCAAAAAGTTGAAATAGCTGTAGTAATATAAAATATTATAACTGTACTATATTATTATATCATTATTAATGTTATCAATTTAGAAAGGACCAAAGTGTCATATATGTGAAGTCAAGAGGACCTTAAGAAGCATCACTACGAAAAAAGCTAGTGGAGGTGACGGAATTCCAGTTGAGCTATTTCAAATCCTGAAAGATGATGCTGTGAAAGTGCTGCACTCAATATGCTAGCAAATTTGGAAAACTCAGCAGTAGCCACAGGACTGGAAAAGGTCAGTTTTCATTCTAATTCCAAAGAAAGGCAATGCCAGAGAATGCTCAAACTACTGCACAATTGCACTCATCCCACACGCTAGTAAAGTAATGCTCAAAATTCTCCAAGCCAGGCTTCAGCAATACGTGAACCGTGAACTTCCAGATGTTCAAGCTGGTTTTAGAAAAGGCAGAGAAATCAGAGATCAAATTGCCAACATCTGCTGGATCATGGAAAAAGCAAGAGAGTTCCAGAAAAACATCTATTGCTGCTTTATTGACTATGCCAAAGCCTTTGACTGTGTGGATGATAATAAACTGTAGAAAATTCTGAAAGAGATGGGAATACCAGACCACTTGACCTGCCTCTTGAGAAATATGTATGCAGGTCAGGAAGCAACAGTTAAAACTGGACATGGAACAATAGACTGGTTCCAAATAGGAAAAGGAGTACATCAAGGCTGTATATTGTCACCCTGCTTATTTAACTTGTATGCAGAGTACATCATGAGAAACGCTGGGCTGGATAAAGCACGACTTGGAATCATGATTACTGGGAAAAATATCAATAACCTCAGAGATGCAGATGACACCACCCTTATGGCAGAAAGTGAAGAGGAACTAAAAAGCCTCTTGATGAAAGTGAAAGAGGAGAGTGAAAAGTTGGCTTAAAGCTCAACATTCAGAAAACGAAGATCATGGCATCTGGTCCCACCACTTCATGGGAAATAGATGGGGAAACAGTGCAAATAGTGTCACATTTTATTTTTTTGGGCTCCAAAATCACTGCAGATGGTGATTGCAGCCATGAAATTAAAAGACGCTTGCTCCTTGGAAGGAAAGTTATGACCAACCTAGATAGCATATTCAAAAGCAGAGACATTACTTTGCCAACAAAGGTCCGTCTAGTCAAGGCTATGGTTTTTCCTGTGGTCATGTATGGATGTGAGAGTTGGACTGTGAAGAAGGCTGAGCACCAAAGAATTGATGCTTTTGAACTGTGGTGTTGGAAAAGACTCTTGAGAGTCCCTTGGACTGCAAGGAGATCCAACCGGTCCATTCTGAAGGAGATCAGCCCTGGGATTTCTTTGGAGGGAATGAGGCTAAAGCTGAAACTCCAGTACTTTGGCCACCTCATGTGAAGAGTTGACTCATTGGAAAAGACTCTGATGCTGGGAGGGATTGGGGGCAGGAGGAGAAGGGGACGACAGAGGATGAGATGGCTGGATGGCATCACTGACTCAATGGACGTGAGTCTGGGTGAACTCCTGGAGTTGGTGATGGACAGGGAGACCTGGTGTGCTGCGATTCATGGGGTCGCAAAGAGTCGGACACGACTGAGCGACTGAACTGAACTGAACTGAAACTGGAATATTGTCTCTAGTTCAGTATTCAGGTGGATGTTCTACAATAATAATATACGCATAACAATTACTTCATAAAAAAGACATGAAGGAGAATGACCCATGATATCAAAGAAAAGAAAACATAAATGCCATTTTTTTCAATATTGTATGCATCATAGCACCTAAATATTTGAATGTAAAAAATTGTAATTATTTCAAAAAATATACCTAATATATTCGATTCAATTAAAAATGTTATAAAAAATTACTGTGTTCTTTAAACATTTAAAAACTGTTACAAAGTACATTTACATAGACTCAGTCATTTATATGAAAATGTGCATATAACACTTTCAGTCAGTCAGTCAATTCAATCGCTCTGTTGTGTTCGATTCTTTGTGAACCCATGAACTGAAGCACGCCAGGCATCCCTGTCCGTCACCAGCTCACGGAGTTTACCCAAACTCACATCCATTAAGTTGGTGATGCCATCCAACCATCTCATCCTCTGTCATCCCCTTCTCTTCCTGCCCTCTATCTTTTCCAGCATCAGGGTCTTTTCAAATGAGCCAGCTCTTTGCATCAGGTGGCCAAAGTACTGGAGTTTCAGCTTCAACATCAGTCCTTCCAATGAACACCCAGGACTGATCTCCTTTAGGATGGACTGTTTGGATCTCCTTGCAGTCCAAGGGACTCTCAAGAGTCTTCTCCAACACCACAGTTCAAAAGCATCAACTCTTCAGTGCTCAGCTTTATTTATTGTCCAACTCTAATATCCATACATGAGTACTGGAAAAACAATAGCCTTGACTAGATGGACCTTTGTTGGCAAAGTAATGTCTCTGCTTTTTAATATGCTGTCTAAGTTGGTCATAACTTTGTTTCCAGGGAGTAAGTGTCTTTTAATTTCATGGCTGCAGTCACCATCTGCAGTGATTTTGGAGCCCCCCAAAAATGAAGTCAGCCACTCCAGTGTTTCCCCATCTATATGCCATGAAATGATGGGACCAGATGCCATGATCTTCGTTTTCTGAATGTTGAGCTTTAAACCAACTTTTTCACTCTCCTCTTTCAGTTTCATCAAGAGGAGATGAAGGCTTTCTTATCTCTTCTTGCTATTCTTTGGAACTCTGCATTCAGATGCTTATATCTTTCCTTTCTCCTTTGCTTTTCACTTCTCTTCTTTTCACAGCTATTTGTGAGTCCTCCCCAGACAGCCATTTTGCTTTTTTGCATTTCTTTTCCATGGGGATGGTCTTCATCCGTGTCTCCTGTACAATGTCATGAACCTTAGTCCATAGTTCATCAGGCACTCTATCTATCAGATCTAGGCCCTTAAATCTATTTCTCACTTCTACTGTATAATCATAAGGGATTTGATTTAGGTCATACCTAAATCATATTCCAGTTTAGCACTATTAAAATCAGAATCAGAAATAAAATCAGTATCAAAATCAGAAAAGTAATTCAAAATAATACTAGAAATAATACCTAACTTTATTCCCATAATCCTGCTTTTAAAAAATTATTAAGTCACTTCTTAACCTTGTAAAATTACTAAAAGCACAGCATTGTTTTAAAGAATTATAAGCTTGGGAGTTTTTCTTGTCATCTTCATTAATTACATAAATTTCATCACTACTCAATCTTGAGTAATATTAATATTAACATTGTATAATATCCTGTATTTAGTCTCACTATGCCCTCATTTTTATTCATGTTTATAGGAGAACATCTGTTTGGTTGACATTTGAAAGGTGTCTGTACTGAAATAAGGCTAACAAATGTTATTTGACACCTCATGTAACTAAAGGTCATAAATCTAAAACTGTTCAACAAGATGAGGTGATATTTACATCATTTAACAAAACTGTAGAAGTGCTACAAACACAATTTACTTTTAAACACCTTTATGAGATGAGGAAATACTTTCAGCCAATCACAGTGCTTAGATTTTAAAATGAAACATTCTTAACGTACATAGAAAAAATTAACTCTGTAAGGAAGCAGAGATTATGATATGCAGTAAGATTCAGACTCAAGGAATAAAGGTTAATAGTATACAGAGAAAAATAAATGCTTTAATTTCCAACTTTCTATAAACAGAAGCAATTTAAATACAATAAAAAGCAATGTACTATATATTTTCAATGTATGCTTGCCTATATATACATATAGAAACTTCTTACAATAACACACACTTGTTATGAGCTTTATTCTTGTCAATACATTTTCACATGTATCAGTTCTAATCTCGCAGACACACTCTAAAATGGACAGCAGACTTTCTGATCCCCATTTTATCAAATAGGTAGCTGAGATTTGAAGAGATTACATTCCAAAGCTTATTCAATTGTAGTAAAGTGGAAGTTGGAGCTTGAATTCAAATTTTCTCATGTTAAACTCCCAAAGTCTTGATTATGAGATGGTTATTCTTTGGAGAAGACTCTTGAGAGTCCCTTGGACTGCAAGGAGATCCAACCAGTCCATCCTAAAAGAAGTCAGTCCTGAGTGTTCATTGGAAGGACTGATGCTGAAGCTGAAACTCCAATACTTTGGCCACCTGATGCAAAGAGCTGACTCATTTGAAAAGACCCTGATGCTGGGAAAAATTGAAGTCAGGAGAAGGGGACAACAGAGGATGAGATAGTTGGATGGCATCACCGACTCAATGGACATGAGTTTGGATAAACTCTGGGAGTTGGTGATGGACAGGAAGGCCTGGCATGCTGCCATCCATGGGGTCGCAAAGAGTTGGACACAACTGAGCCGATTCTGAACTGAGCAAGTCACAACTTATGAACTGATTCATAAGTATTAGAATCCACAAACACTTATCATAAAAAAGAAATAACACATTTCCTGTTATAACATGCTTTCTGGAGTTTTGTGAAGGAATGATGATAAAGAATGTTTGGGTCCAAAAGTATACCAAGTAAATATTACCTCTCCTCTCTGCCAAAATCTGAAATAACTGAGAAGTGAAACAAAAGAGTATACCGCTATGGACCAAAATATTATCATTTTCACTACTAACGCTGGAATTGGAGAATGTAGCTTGGACAAATGTCAATAATAGACTTCCAACTAATGATCCCAGAAAACTAGAAAGATAGAATATTCCAGTTCCCCATTGTGCTTTCCTGGTGGCTCAGAGGGTAAAGAATCAGCTTGCAATGCGGGAGACCCAGGTTCATCTGTGGGTCAGGAAGATCCCCTGGAGAAGGGAATGGCTACCCACTCCAGTATACTTGCCTGGAGATTTCTGTGGATAAAGGAGCCTGGCGGGCTACAGTCAACGGGGTCACAAAGAGTCAGACACTACTGAGCAACTAACACACCATACACAGCCCTGTACCACCACAAGCCTTTCCAAGTAAAGAAAAGCCTTTGCTTGTAAAGTAACCTCATAACCAAAGGTATCTGATTTCCATAGGCAAGCAGAATCCACAAGGAAAGAAGACAAGGTCAGGTTTCCCCGGCCCAACTTCTTCCAATAGTGACATTCAGGTGAGTGAGGAGGTAAAGAGGAGCAGGGGTGTGAAAGAGCGGAGCACCTCCTACAGGGGTGGAGAAGAAGTGTATCTTCTCTCTAAATTAGATGTTAAAGTAGATGTTAAATAATCATAGAAACAAGAAATATGAATGAATGCTATTTAAATTTTCAAAAAGATTTTCAAGCATTCATAAGTTATCGAGACGTCCCTGGTGGTCCAGTGGATAGAAATCCACCTGACCATACAAGGGACACAGGTTTGATTCCCAGTCACAGAAGATCTCACATGCCCCAACGGCAACTGAGCCCAGGTACAACATCGACTGAGTCTGCACTCTAGAGCCTGTGAGATGCAACAAGAGAACCACGGTAAAGAGAAGTCCATGTACCCCAACAAGGAGTAGCCCTGACTCACCACAACTAGGGAAAGCCCAAGAGCAGCAACGAAGATCCCACACAGCCAACATTAAAAAAAAAAAAAAAAGAGTCCTTAAAAAAAACTTTATAAAATGTCAGTATTTTCCACAAAAACTTAATGAAAATACAGAAGTCCTACTACCTAAGTAAATGATTATTTCATTCCAATGACACATAGTGGCATTCCTGCAGTCACCATCAGCCTATTTTTAAGAACAATCTCTAAAGGTGAGTTGTACCTGATTTGTCTTATACTATCTTAAACTGATGGAAGGAAAGAATGTGCAGCTATGAAAACAACTTAGATAAGGCTTAGTATTATCTCCCAACTAGAGCTAGCTTTAGGTGAGTTGTGCTCCTTCCTCCTGCCGCCCCTGGGAGAGGGGGTTTATTTACCTTAGTCCCTAGTTTTGAATTTCTAATATAGTAACAGGTCTTATACCCCAGTCTTTTCACTCCTTGGGACTGGGTTTGTTAACTGTAAATCAAATTCTTCATCTTTTTATTGATTTATAATAGGATAGCACAGAATTTGGGCTCCTGATACCAATATTTACTGAAGCTATGACTTTCTTATCACTAGAGACAGTCAAACTTCTTAGTCACAATTCATGACATTTTGGATGAACTGTAGTATCAGATAATCTTGTTTTTAGCTTGTGTCACTCCGTATTGGGGATCATCCCAGTTCTTCTTTGCCATCTGCTCCACTTTGTATATGTCCGTGCCTTGATGACAATTTCCATGGTGTCAGGAGAAGCATATAATTAAATTGAAATATACTTGGCAAACGTTAAACTCTTCCAAATTTTATCATGTTAAACTTACATAAATAAATTACAGTGAGAGCCTATGTCTTTGTTTTCATAGGAAATTTAATCATTGTATGCCAATTTGGAAAGAAACAGAAAGCCATGATTTGTAGGGAGAGGTGGGAGGCAGAATGGAGAGAATAATCCACATTCAACTCAAAACTCTTTCTTCTGCCACAAAGAAAGCTTCCCTCACTACTCAGAGTGCGGTCCACACACTATCAGCAGCAGCATCTGGAAGGGAACTTCCTAGAAATGCCAAATTGCAGACCCCAACTTAGACCTACTTCTTCAGCATCTGCATTTTAAGAAGAATCCAGGTGATGCCTATGCACATGAATATTAAGAAGTACAGAAACCAACTCAACATTGTAAATCAACTATACTTCAATATAAAATAAAATAATTTTCAAAAGTACAGTGTGTACTTAGTCACTCAGTTGTGTCCAACTCTTTGCAACCCCAAGGACTATATAGCTCACCAGGCTCCTCTGTCCACAGGATTTTTCAGGCAAGAATACTGGAGTGGGTTGCCATTTCCTCCTCCAGGAAAATATACAGGATTATCCCATGAATACAACTGTTCAAAGAGCATTTGGAGCCCAAGACGTGTTGGCATATGGGGAAAAAATGCTTAGGAATAAAACTGAAATTATTGCCCTGACCTTATTCAAACCAATGGAGAATCCACATCTGAAAAAATCTCCTTGATCTCCCTCAAGAAATAATGGAATTGAAGAAAGTCTGGAGAATGATAAATTTGAGGGGAAAGAGGGGCTACCTACCACATATGGAAAGGCTAAAGGCTCGATCAGACTGCAAAGGTGAAAGATGAAGCAAGTGTGATCAAAGTTTGTAAAATCAGAAAGGTCCAGAGAGCGAGTTCACTGATACTGGTGTCAAGGAACTGCTAAAGCTAGAGAAATATGTCTGTCCTCCACCCCAGCAGATGTAGATGAAGTGTCTGCTGCTCAAACAGCGAGGCAGCTGCTTGTAGTTATCAGCACTTTACTTCCAAGCCAGGTTCAGTCAGGACTGAGTCTCAACCAAGTGTGAGGAATATACAGACAGTGGAGGCCAAGACCATGCGCTGGCTCTGTGTCAGCTTCTTTGCTCCATTCCCTGTTCCCAATGGCCTTTCCTTCCAGAGGAGGCTCTCTGCAGTTACTTTTGCTGCCTGACGATAGTTTCAGGTGATTTACCAAATGACTCACTCCACTCTCTTTTCTTCTTTGCTCACTGGTGTGGATGTTCTTATGATGTGTATATGCAATAAGTCGCTTCAGTCATGTCTGAAGCGACCCTATGGATTGTAGCTAACCCATCAGGCTCTTCTGTCCATAGGATTCTCCAGCCAAGAATACTGGAGTGAGTTGCCATGCTCTCCTCCAGAGGATCCTCTCCAGAGGATCTTCCCAACCCAGAGAACAAACCCAAGTCTTCTGCAGCTCCTGAATTGCAGGCGGATTCTTACCACTGAGCCACCTGGGAAGCCCATTCTCTTGACACCTCCTGCTTATCTGATGTCTGACTAACAGCCATTCAGGCACCCCAGTTTATCACTCCTGACATTTCTTCAGGCTGCCTTAGCTCTTGCTGCCTGGTGATTTAGGGTTCTTAGATAGAGGAAACACCTTGGACATCATTCAAACAATGGTATTTCTCTTTACAATAGTAAATGTTAGTTGCTCAGTCCTGTCCTACTCTTTGTGATACCATGGGCTGTAGCCCTCCAGGGTCCTCTCTCCATGGAATTCTCCAGGCAAGAATACTAGAATTGGTTGCCTCTCCCTTCTACAGGGGATCTTCCTGACCCAAGGATCAAACCCGGGTCTCCAGCATTGCAGGCAGATTCTTTACCATCTGAGCCAAAAGAGAAGCCCATATAATAGTACACAAACCCTGTAAATGGTGGACTCTAGAACCACAAGTAGGTTTAAGAAAGTTTTATGTATCCTTAAGTCCCTGGGAAGCCATAAATCCATAGAATTATTAAAATCCATATAGATATTCAAAGGAGGAAAGAAGGCTTAAATATTCCTTGTTAAAATGTTGCAAGACCTTTCATAAAATACTCCTGAGTGGAAACAAATCACTGGGGAGATGGAATATATTTCCACCCTGTATGATATCTTTTCATTCTAAATTATAAATTAACAACATCGTCTATGTTAAGTGGTCAAGGTGGTTAAGGAAAGTCTCATGATTGTTAAGGAAACTGAGGGACAAAGAGATACCTCTGAGAATATTTAGTACAGTTGTTATTTTACTCTCAATTTACTATGAGAACAAAATAACATATCCAGTTGCTATGCATGCATGGTATAATTTTTAAATTTTCATATATTCAATATTTTAGCATTCATCAGTGATGTTTACTTGTTAATCCGATTCTCTTTTCTTTGCCATGATATGGGAAGCAGATGGATTGATAAAAATATATAGAATTCTGTAATGTTATGTATTTACACAAATGAACAGTTATAGAAATAAAACTGTGGACTGGGAGGGAATTTAGATCACGGAAGGGTTTTAGAGAGAAAGAGAAATGGGAAATAAAGGAAATTAACTGGGTACCTATTAATATTATGTGCCAGATACAAACTCATGCTTCAAAATATAACCAAATTAGATCTAAGAGTTTTTAACCAATATCTCTGAGGCCAGAAAAATGATCACAGGTCCTGTTTTACATTAATTCCTGTATCACTGTACAGGACCTGCACAGGGCTTGTTTCAGCCAGCAATAACCCCTCACCTACCTCCAGCCTCTACATATGGGAGGCAAGGGTATCAAGGAAGGGAGGGCACGGGTGGCTAGGACTCACTTGCAGTAGTGGTCTCCATGCTCCGCACCGTCACCACCTTGCTGCAGCATCAGGAGGGGAGCCCTTTTCTCAGGCTGCATGAGAATGGCTTCCTGGGAACAGCTAGAGAGTATGGTGTGTGTTGTCCAGATTTTGGTAGCAAAGGGTTTGGCCCCTGATTCACCCAAGACAAATTTAAAGAAGGGCAGTTTCTGACTCTTCCCATAGCAAGTTGCTCAGCCCAAGGCAGGCCCAGCAAGTTAAGAGAAGAAATATTAATTGCTGATGTTTAGAGTTTTAAGATTGGAGAAGGAAATGGCAACCCACTCCAGTATTCTTGCCTGGAGAATCCCAGGGACAGGGGAGCCTGGTGGGCTGCTGTCTATGGGGTCGCACAGAGTCGGACATGACTAAGGTGACTTAGCAGCAGAGTTTTAAGATGGTACTGGAGTTGATTTTGAATACTAGGAAAAAAGGACGGTCTATTTACCTGAAATGCTCTAGAAAAACTTTGGCCTTGAATGCCTTTTATGCAGGAGAAGGAAACACTAAACAAAGGAATGGGGCTGCAATTGTTTTCTGTTATTCTACTGAGACCAGCTCATTTTACACCCTGGGTTACACACACGGTAGCTCGAAACCAGGTCATGTTAGAATTCTGTCCATAGTCACACCACCAGGAACTATGTTTTTTAAATTTTTATTTCACAAGTCTTGTGTTCTTTTCAATAAATCACATTGTAAGTAAATTTACTGCAAATCCATATACATACATTTATGCCTAATTCATCCTAATTCTCCCAAATAAACTTCTAGTCAAATAATAAAGATAATCCTTTCCAAACTTGCTTTATTTTTTTAAAAACTCTATCTTTACTTAAATTTGACATCCTGTATTTTCTGCCTATTTTAATTCTACCGCATTTATTAGATATACAAGTCATCTCAGCTGAATTTAATCTCTGCTTTAATATAATTCAATTTTTTGAGTGCCTTGTGTGTCAGCCATTGTGGGAGGACTGTAAGGTAAACGTTATAGTACCTGTGAGCTTAAGAAGTTAATGGACCTGGTAGAAAAGACACACACGCACACGCACACATTGTTTTTAAATTAAAATGCACAGAGTCAGACACGACTGAAGCGACTTAGCAGCAGCAGCAGCAAAGCAATACTTGGCAATTGTGTGTTAGATGTAAGGAGTTATGGAAGGTCAGAGGAGAGTGTCAATATTTCTGACTGGAGCAGGCATTCTTAAAGGGAACAAAAAAAATGGTTCTTGTGGGTAGAAAGCAAGAAAACATACTCTTTTTTATATAAAACAGAGATATTCATGTAGTACATAAACATGTACAGTCTATCTGGTGCTCAAAATTCAAAGGGAGGACAATTAGGAAAATATATTTTTTCCAAAGGTTCTTGGCTGATTGAGGGAAGTACAGTGACAAAGGAAAAAAAAAAAAAAACTCTGAGAATCATTGGTCTAGAGGAATTAGTGAGACCAGCTAGGAGAATTTTTTTCTTTTAATTTCTATTTTGAAATAACTTCAGACTTTAAAACTGCTGTAGAGACAGTACAGAGAGTGTTTGCATATACCTCACCCAATGTTTCCTCTGACTCTTTTTCTCCTTGTTTTTGATTGTCAGTAGTTTGAAAATAATATGCCTCAATATAATTAACAGGCATTTATCCTGTTAATTGTTCTTCAAGTGTCTTGGGTTGTCTGACATTAATTTGGGAAAATTTTCAGTTGTTATTATTTCAAATCATTCTTCTGCTTCTTTCTTTCTTCTCCTTCTGGTTTTCCCTCTTATGCGTGTGTTATCCCTTTCCCCAGGTGGCTCTAGTGGTAAAAAACGTGCCTGTCAATGCAGGAGACATAAGAGACACGGGTTTGATCCCTGCGTTGGGAAGATCCCCTGGAGGAGGGCTTGGCAACCCACTCTAGCACTCTTGCCTGAAGAACTCCATGGACAGAGGAGCCTGGCGGGCTACAAAGTGTCAAAGTGTCCCAGAGAGCTGGACGTGACTGAAGTGACTTAGCATGCACGCCCTACACTTTTTGTAGTTGTCCCACCGTCACTGGATATTGGTTTTCTCCATCTGTGCTTTTTATTTTCCAGTTTCTGAAGTGTCTATTCATATGTCCTCAAGCTCAGAGATTCTTTCCCCAGCCATGTCCAGTCTACTAGCAAGCTCATCAAAGGCATTACAGTGCCTTTGACACTACAGTCTTTTTCAGTTCTTCTTGATTCATTCTTAGGATTGCCTCTCTCTCTGCTTACATTGCCTATCTGTTCTTGCATGCTGTGTACTTATCCATTAGAGGTTTTAGCTTATTAATCGTAATGGTTTAAACACCCAGTCTGATCATTCAAATACCTTACCATGTCGAGTTCTGATGCTTGCTCTGTCTACTTAAATTGCATTTTTGGCCTCTTAGTATGACTTGTAATTTTTTTCTTGACAGCTGGACATACTATAATGAATGAAAGCAAATCCTGAAAATAGGCCTTTACTAATGTAGAGGTGAGATGTGGTGGGCAAAGAGAGTGTCCTGTGGCCCTTTGATTAGATTTCAGTCTTTTAGGAAGCATATGCCTGCCTCTGGGCTGTGACCTTCCATGTCCTTCTGTTCTTTCCTTGAGTGGGACAGGATGGCTAGAGTGGGCCATGAAAAGCTCCCACATGAAAAGCTAGAGCTAACCGAAGTTGGGTATTTCCCTTTCCCCAGGTCAGTTTGACTTTGCAAATATCCAGCAATTAGACCCCAGTTAACTAGTTTCTCTTGAGGGCAATCCTTGATAAGAACAGAATGCTCTGGTCCCTTTCAAAATGGTCCCTTTCCCCCTCTTCCTGCTGGAAGGGTGAGGGAATTTTTCTCCAATATTTACTGCAGGAATGTGGCCCAACTCCTAGAGGTACACTTAACAATATTGGGCTGGAGGGGGTGGGTCTGGAGTTTTTAATTCTAGCCTCCTCCACAGAGAAGCTACAGGAATTAGTCAATTGGAGTTCAGTTTTCCTAGCCAGCAGTTGTTGCAATTGAGTTTCTGATATCAAGTCTCTGCTGTAGTGAACTGTGACTTCTTGTGGTTGCCTATCTGTCTCTAATCTGGGGGGCAGTGAAACCACTGCAATTAGGGGTTCAACATATAAATTAGGGAGGGGATACACAAATATTCAGTTCATAATGGAAAGACGCTTTGCATACTTCCCTCTGTATGAATCAAGAGCTTAATTTTTCAGTCCGTCCATTTTTTTACTTGTTGTTAGGACAAAGTGGCAACTTTCAGGCTTCTTACATAGAGAACTGGAAACCAGAAATTCCCACTTATTTCCTAAAGCAAAATTTTACATGAACATAATATAATGATCAGAACCAAGAAATTAAATTGATGCTACACTATTAATTAAAGACCTTATTTGAATTTCACAAATTTCTTTTTCTAGGATCCAAACATATTTAATCATTTCTTCTCATTTTTTTTCTTTACCTGGGGTAAATTTACTCCCTAGAGAAGATTGGGCAGTGTCTGGAGATATTTTTAGGTTTTACAACTGGAGAGGTACTAGGGCGTCTGGTGGGTAGAGGCCAGGGATGCTAATAAACTTCTTACAAGGCAAAGGACACCCCTCTAAGAGAATTATCCAGCCCATAATATCAAGAGTGTCACAGTTGGGAAAGCCAGTCTTAAGGGAATGGCATGTACACAAACAACTGTGAAAGGTGTGCAGCAATCTGAAAGAATAATCAGTTGTCCAGGATGACTAATGCATAACTGACATTTTGGCAGATATCTTGGTCAGCATAGGCTGCTATAGCAAAATGCCATAGAGTGGGTGGCTTAAACAACAGACTTTTATTTCTCACAGTTCTAGAAGCTGGGAACTCCAAGTTCAAGGTGCTGCCAGACTCTGTTCCTGGCGAGAACCAACTTGCTGGTCAGAAATCAGCTAGCTGCCATCTTGTTGTGTGTTCCATGACCTTGGCTTTGTGTGCATGGAGAGAGAGAGCTTTAGTCTCTCTTGCTCTTCTTATGAGGACACTAATCTCCTTAGGGGTGCTCCACCCTCAAGACCTCATCTAAATCTAATTATCTCCCAAAGTCCCCTTCTCTTAATACCATGACAATGGCAACTAGGGTTCAACATATAAGTTAGGGAGGGGGTACACAAATAATCAGTTCATAATGGAAGTGGTATCTCAGCAAATTATTTTTAAATGTGGTTTAAACTCAGCTTGAGAAGTTTTAGTGTAATGATAAAAAGTTTAGGTCTTATTCAAGTAATTACTTGACATTTGTCATTCATTTTTGTTTGGCATGGAGATCTTGTTTGGAGTGCCTGCCCAGCGCCCTACTTCCCTCCTCGTTTGAGGCACCCCCACCACATGCGGTGTCGATGCAACAGGATACCTCTTCTTACACTGTGGAAGCCAAGGATTCCTCTCTTGTCTCCTAGTGACAGTGCCTGTAGCAGAAACAGCAGCATCCTGCCCAAGTATTTCCTGCTAAACTCCAGTTATTATATTTCCAGGAAAGCCCTCCCAACTGGCCTTTCCCCACACACATTTTTCAAATTTGGTGTTCCAACCTCCTATTAAGTCTGTCATTATATTCCATGTTCATTGCTAGAAAAATAAGATTGTTTTCTGAGCCTGTAGTCACAAACCCTGACTGATACAATGGGTCCCTTGCTAACATTTTTATGTAAGGAAAGTGATGCCATCGTATGTCTCCACTGAGATGTTCACTCTGAACAAGTTTGCAGTGTGGATGAAAAAGGTGGGGACTAGAGATTGTAAGAAATGTGTGATGGTTGATCACAAGAAAATACACAACGAGCTAGAATTAGAACTCAAAAGGAAAAGGAAGATAATGCAATGTGAATGTGGAGATATAATTAGTAAATTGATATGACTTGATGATTGTGAGGGTGCAGAGTACAGTGAAAAAGCAGAGGAGGTGATTTGTGACTCTTGAGAGAGTAACCTGAGCAGAAATTGATTCTACTCCCAGAGAACAATATTGTGAGCCAGAGGATAAGACACATGGTAGTGTTTCAATATCAAAAGTGAAAATTTGAGGAAGAATAATTAGATCCCTTCTGGAAATGCTGTGTTTCAAGTACCAGTAAAACACATCTTTGTATGGTTGCTATTTATTTTGTGCTTACTCCTTGTGTAATATTAATCAATAGTCCACAAATATTACTAACCTATAGCATGATGCTGAATATATAGTGAAGAAAAAGAATATTGGCTTTCACTTAGCATTAAAGCACTTAAGTAATTTTAGCAAAAATTTGTGAATATGTGTGGAGACAGTTGGCTAAGTAACACAATCCTAAGCAGAGTTTCCATTAAGTTTACACTATTGTTGATGTTGTTCATCACTAAGTCATGTCCAACTCTCTGGGACCCCATGGATTGCAGCATGCCAGGCTTCCTGTTCTTCCCCATCTCCCAGAGTTTGCCCAAAGTCAAGTCTATTGAGTCCATAATCTTACCCAGCCATCTTACCCTCTGCCACACCCTTCTCCTCCTGCCCTCAATATTTCCCAGCATCAGGATCTTTTCCAATGAGTTGGCTCTTCATATCAGTTGGCCAAAATATTGGAGCTGCAGCTTCAGTTTCATACCTTCCAATAGGCACCCCACTCCAGTACTCCTGCCTGGAAAATCCCATGGATGGAGGAGCCTGGTAGGCTGCAGTCCATGGGGTCGCTAGGAGTTGGACACAACTGAATGACTTCACTTTCACTTTTCACTTTCATGCATTGGAGAAGGAAATGGCAACCCACTCCAGTGTTCTTGCCTGGAGAATCCCAGGGACGGGGGAGCCTGGTGGGCTGCCATCTATGGGGTCGCACAGAGTCTGACACGACTGAAGTGACTTAGCAGCAGTAGCAGCAGCAATGAATATTCAGGGTTGATTTCCTTTCTGATTGACTGATTTGACCTCCTTGCTGTTCAAGGGACTCTTCAGCACCATAGTTTCAAAGTCTTCTCCAGCACCATAGCTCTTCAGCACCACAGTTCGAAAGCATCAATTCTTCAGGGCTCAGCCTTCTTCATGATCCAACTCTCACATCTGTACACGACTACTGGAAAAACTGCAACTTTAACTATATGGACGATTGCTAGCAAAGTGATGCCTCTACTTTTTAATAGACTGTCTAAGTTTGTCATGCTTCCCAGTGGCTCAGGGGTAAAGAATCCTCTTGCCAATGCAGGAAATGCCAGAGACACGGGTCTGACCCCTGGATCAGGAAGACCTCCTGGAGGAGGAAATGGCAACCCACTCCAGCAATCTTGTGGGGAAAATCCCATGGACAAAGGAACCTGGCAGGCTATAGTATATGGGGTCACAAAGAGTCTGACATAAATGAGTGACTGAGTGTATACACATGTGTGCACACACACACACATACACACAAGATTTGTCATAATTTTCCTTCCAAGGAACAAGTGCCTTTTAATTTTATGGGTGAAGTTGCCATCTGCAGTGATTTTGGAGACCAAGAAAATAAGATCTGTCACAGCTTTTAATTTTTTTCCTCTTCTATTTACCATGAAGTGATAGGACTGGATGCCATGATCTTAGTTTTTCTAATGTTCAGTTTTAATCCAGCTTTTTCACTTTCTTCCTTCACCCTCATCAAGAGGTTCTTTAGTTCTTCCTTGATTTCTCCCATTAGAGTGGTATTGTCTGCATATCTCAGGTTGTTGAGACGTCCCCCAGTGATCTTGATTCCAGCTTATGATTCATCCAGCCCAGCATTTCACTTGATATACTCTGCATACAAAATTAAATAAGTGGGGTGACAATATACAGCCTTCACATACTCCTTTCCCAATTTGGAACCAGTCAGTTGTTCCATGCCCAGTTCTAACTATTGCTTCTTGACCTGCATACAGGATTCTTAGGAGACAGGTAAAGTGGTCTGGTACTCCCATCTCTTTAAGAATTTTCCATAGTTTGTTGTGATACACACAAAGGCTTTAGCATCATCAGTGAAGCAGAAGTAGATATTTTCGTGGAACTCCCTTGGTTTCTCCAAGATGCAATGAATGTTGGCAATTTGATCTATGGTTCCTCTGCCTCTTTGAAAACCAGCTTGTGCATCTAGAAGTTCTCAGTGCACACCAATAATACCTAATTTGAAAGATTTTGAGCATAACCTTGTTAGCATGTAAAATGAGTGCAATTGTACAGTAGTTTGAACATTGTTTGGTATTGCCCTTCTTTGGGATTGGAATGAAACTTGACCTTTTACAGTTCTATGGCCACTGCTGAGTTTTCCAAATTTGCTGAAATATTGAATGCATCTGTTTTTACAATTTACAACTTTAACAGCACCATCTTTTACAGTTTTAAAAACTCAGCTGGAATTCTGTCACCTCCACTAGTTCTTCTCATAGTAATGATTCCTAAGACCCATTTGAATTCACACTCCAGGATGTCTGATCCTAGAAGAGTGACCACACCATCATGGTTATCCAAGTTAATTATATGGGTCAGTCAGTCAGTTCAGTCACTCAGTCGTGTCCAACTCTTTGTGACCCCATGGACTGCAGCACACCAGGCCTCCCTGTCCATCACCAACTCCCAGTCTTTACCCAAACTCATGTCCATTGAGTTGGTGATGCCATCCAACCATCTCATCCTCTGTCATCCCCTTCTCCTGCCTTCAATCTTTCCCAGCATCAGGGAATTTTCAAATGAGTCAGCTCTTCGCATCAGGTGGCCAAAGTATTGGAGTTTCAGCTTCAACATCAGTCCTTCAAATGAACACTCAGGCATCTGGTTCCATCACTTCATGGCAAATAGATGGGGAAACAGTGGAAACAGTGGCTGAATTTATTTTGGGGGGCCCCAAAATCACTGCAGATGGTGATTGCAGCCATGAAATTAAAATACGCTTACTCCTTGGAAGGAAAGTTATGACCAACCTAGACAGCATATTAAAAAGCAGAGACATTACTTTGCCAACAAAGGTCCATCTAGTCAAGGCTATGGTTTTTCCAATAGTCGTGTATGGATGAGAGAGTTGGACTATAAAGAAAGCTGAGCACAGAAGAATTGATGTTTTTGAACTGTGGTGAAGGAGAAGACTCTTGAGAGTCCCTTGGACTTCAAGGAAATCCAACCAGTCCATCCTAAAGGAGATCAGTCCTGAGTGTTCATTGGAAGGACTGATGTTGAAGCTGAATTATATAGGTAGGTACCATTAAAATTGAGCTCCACAGGTGGCTCAGTGGTAAAGAAACCACCTGCCAAGGAGGAGATGTGGGTTCGATCCCTGGGTCAAGAAGATCCCCTGGAGAAGGAAATGGAAACCTGCTGTAGTATTATTGCCTGGAAAATCCCATGGACTATCCCATGAACCTCTTGGGCTATAGTCCATGGGGTCACAAAGAGGCAGACACAATTTAGTGACTGAAAACAACAAAAATGACCATTAAAATTATTTAGAAATGTTTGTTTGAATGTACATTATTGTTTTGATTTTTAATGTAGAGGTTCTCTCTTCCTTGCCTGACATCATGGATTTCTAGAAGGTATAATTATCTTTGAAGCCAAACTTCCTCTACTTTGCAAAAGACTCCAGAAAGGGACTTTCAGTTGCAGATATATACGACAAATACCACCCTATCATAAAGTTTAAGTCTTCTTAATTGGAATGGAGATATTAATGGATTCTATAGGGTTATATAAATTGAATTCATCTATAACCAGACAGCAATCTTACAAATGATGAAAATTTTTTCTTGAAGGAAATGAATAATTGGAATGTTGATGGCCTGTATAATAGATTATTGGAAAGAAATAGCAGAGGTTTGGGGGGAAATTTGATGTGCACTATTGGTTTATCCAGTTCATTGGATGAATTTCTCTGTTAAAGGCTGGAACCCACACTAAAAATTGAAAAAAGCAGCAAAATATGTAGCAGATTTTAAATTCCATGTGACCTTGAAATCTGAGGAATTATGATGGGATACAGAGACAGATCAGTAAACATTGATCCAAACTACTTAGTTCATCACATCTCGACAGCAGGATAATGTGGCAATGGTCTCTACTTCAGACTAGCAATACTTTCCAATGACCCTAACAGACTGTTTTATCCTTGCTCAAAACTAACTCTAGTGGGCTTTGGAGACTACCTTAAGAAGAGAAGCTGAGGAACAGATAAGATTTCATCAATTTATGGTGTGCAGTCTCAAAGCCATAGTGATGTGACTATGAAAAGTCATACAACCTTGCAATGAACCTGAAGTTGGTGAAGCCAGACATATTGGTTATTTGGGCTCCTTTCTCCAACCTCTTTCTTAAATTGCAACAATGTATGGTCATGAACCCTTTCCCTGGTGCTGATTATAGGTTTTCCTTATCCTGAACTTCATCTTGTCCTGCCTGCAGGAGGGAAAGAAAAGTGAAGCTTGAGTGTTATTTTTCAGGCTTACTCGAACAAACGTGGTATTTTCTTCCTCAAAATGGCATCCTAAAGTACATTCTAAACTGGGTCTGACACTTAGATAATCTCTTAGAAGTTCACCAGGGCTATTATAAAGGAATTCTGCTTTATCACAAGGAGATATTTTGCCAGAGGGAGGCAGTCCGGCTACTTAGCTTCAAAGCCAACTTACTTCCACTCTACTAGCTCTAATTCTCAGTCTATTGTAGCCTTTAGCAAAACAGCTTCAGCAAGAAATAAGGAAATGCCATGAAGAACAAAATCATCAAGGGCAATGAAAATAGCCTTTTGAGCTATCATTTACTTTTCCTTCAGACTAAAAATACAAACTTTTATCAGTTGTTCTCAAATCAGCTTGCGCTCAGATAGTTAGTGGCATGAAAAAGATGTGCTGAAGTTTATCTGTACAAAACGTTGTGGTTTCTTATTTCATGGATAAGCATTTTTCAGCTTCATAGTTGAATACATAAACTGAGCAAGTGAACAACCCAAGGCTCATTTGTTGTCATAAACCAAATTGGAGTACATATTCTCCAGTATCTTGTCACATCATTAACTCAGAATACAACATGGGAAAGTTAGTTTACTGTTCAAAATAATGTTATTACAGTATTGATTGTTAGAGCAATCATGATGGAAAGAAGTAACACTGTTTCCCACCTTTCATTAAGCAGAAGGGATGGAAGGCTTGGGAATGTGGTTAAGGAACTGGAGGAAATAAAGCATGGACATATGTCTGTCTTTCTATTCTGTGCAACACTAAGCATCATCCCTGATTTATATATGTTAGTTTTTTACTCTTTTCTTTTAAACACTTAAACATTCTCTAAATGCAGGTCTAATAGTTCAATTGTGGAGTGGACTGGCATAGAAGACATTTCTCAAGTCTGTTCAGTCACATGACACTGAGTTCCTTCTATTTAAATAGCTTCACAATATCTCTCAAGTCTGGCTAAACTGTCAGACCCAAAAAAATTTTTTTTGAAAAGGTGAACATTGTTATTCAGTTGCACTTTTAAGAGAAACAAATATGCAGGGAAGAAGAAGAATTACTGAGGAGAAGTGCAGAAATAAAATTTCCTATTTTAGGCAGTTAGATAATAAATTGCTCGAGCACTGAAATGCAGAATACTTTACATCAACTGGAGAATTGGGGTTATTAAAATGATCTGTCAATAGAAACAAAGCAAAGTTTAGGTGATGAATAGCTAGCAGCTGTACCTTTAGTGCACAGTCAGGAATTTATAATGAGGTTTAGGTTCTGTTTTTCTTTTCTTTTCCCTTTTTCTGGTAAATACACAGGGAGGCCTGGAAACATTCTTAAGACTATACAGTAGATTACACTCTGTGTTTAAAATGGTGTAGAATATTTATGTTTCATAATGAATTTTTCTGGAGATAAAGCAATGCATCTCTTCCTTCAAGAGAGCCTTGCTAAGTAAATTTATATTAAACACAAATGCCCATGTGTCAAGGGTAGGATCTTTCAGATAATGATTACAAGCTCTGATTTTTTTTAAATAGAAGAAAACAGACAAATTCCAAAACATAATAATATAGTCTTAGATCTTTTAAAATATAGTTATCACAAAATTGACATTAAGACTGAATATTCAAATAAATGAGCAAGTGTCTGACTCCCTTACTACACTACCTAAAAGACCACTTTAATCTCAAATCTCTATAATTCTAGGGTTAAAAATAAATTAGGGAACTATGCTATAATTCATCTCCAGCTGTCGTTATGTTCTTGACTCCCTAGCCCTCAGTCTTCCTGAACACTGTAGGTAGGGCCACTTAACTTCATGAATTAGCTCCCCTTAAGGTTCTGGCACTCCCATGGCTCTAGTGGTGAAGAACCCATCTGCCAATGCAGGAGATGTAAGGGACACGGGTCTGATCCCTGGGTTGAGAAGATCCCCTGCAGAAGGAAATGGCAACCCACTCCAGTATTCTTTGCCTAGAGAATCCCGTGGACAGAGGAACCCAGTGGGCTATAGTCCGTGGGGTTGCGAAGAGTCAGACATGACTGAAACAATTTAGCATGCTCCCAAGGTTCTGGAGTGAAGTCTGAATCTAGTCGGGTGTTTAACATATGCTCATTTCATTGAAACAACAAACCTTATTTGTCCAATTATGTTCATTCCTAAAAACTGGTCTACTTTATTTGCTGCTGGGAGGGATTGGGGGCAAGAGGAGAAGGGGACAACAGAGGATGAGATGGCTGGCATCACTGACTCGATGGACGTGAGTCTGAATGAACTCCGGGAGTTGGTGATGGACAGGGAGGCCTGGTGTGCTGCGATTCATGGGGTCGCAAAGAGTCGGACACGACTGAGCGACTGATCTGATCTGATCTGACTGACTAAAGATGACCAAGAACACAAATGTGTGAAACAAAGTGAGAGCTATTAGTTTCCCGAAGCAAAAGAAAACACTTAACAGAGCTGTTGTGGGGGAATCGGGGAACATGGAAAGAGGGGTGGGGAAGAAGAGGGTCTCTGTCTTGCACTGGTTGGTAAGTAGGGACTTGAAGTAGGGGCCACTTCGGAGCTGGATGCATTCAAGAAGTAAAACAGTTCAGTAATACTTAGTTACTTTAAAGCTATTAGTTATTTCAGTAATCTTTGTTCAAGAAGTGGGAGAAATGAAAATGGCTGGGGATGTCATTGGTAAGAAAGTAGGAATCTCTCTGAACTGTGGTGTGGCCCTGGGTATGATTCCTGTTCTTTGCCAGCACTGTCCCTAATTCATTGGAAAACGGTCTCTGTTCTTTGAGGAACAGCAGAGTCAGGTATGGTTTTTAATTGCAAATCCTGTTTCTGTTACAAAAGGGTCCGTGCTTCAAACTTCAGCTTCTTATTTTATGCACTCGTTCCACTATCCTACTTGTTTTTATTTTCCACTCATTTGCATTGATCTTCTGTTTCATTTCTCAATACCAGGCACATGCTGCTGAGCACCATTTGGCTGGGATCACACTAGTTCTGAATGTATCTTCCTCATGCTAATGGCTTTACGGGACTCTGCTGCCAAACTGTGTCACCAGACAGGTCATCAGCCTGTTTTAATGGCAGGATATCTCTCCGTTGCCTAAATTTCTTCCACTGCCTGCTTCAGGAACTTCTCCAGATTTTCTGCCTCATCATTTTTGTTCTGTTCAGGCTCTCTTGCCCAACCACCAAATGGAGTCTAGCAGAAAAAAATAACCACAGAAACAAAAAGTTAAAAAATTGATCCAAAATACAAATGTTTCCAAATATTTACGTTTTTGGCAATTGATAATTCACATACCCTGGGTAGCACCAATGAATATTTTATACTTATTATTATTTGCTTTAAAAAAAATCAGAGCAAAACATATTAAATTAACCTGAAATAATCAGTGATAAAAGGGGAATTGTTTCTCCTTTGTTTCAAAACTGAGCCAAGAGTGTTTGGGTTTGAGCCTTGCTACACTAGTAGTAATGGGATACTGGAAAAAAGTATTTAACTTTTTTGTGCCTTTCTTTGTAAAAACAGATACAGTAATAGTCTTACACCATAAGATGTCAATGTGTAAAGTGCATATGTAGCGCATAGTATCTTGAAATTATTATTATTTTTTAATAGGGGCAATATCTGAAGATGGGGCATTGGGAGAAAGATAATTGAGAATAGCTACAAAATTACTATTAGGAATCAATCTAGAAAACATGACTTAAAAGTTTCATTTTTAACACTGAATTTTTTTTTTTTTGGTTAATGCTATTGAACAGAAATATATATGGTGACAAGAGGGGGAATAATTCAATAACGTCATTTCTGAGATAATATACCTAAAAAGGTCTGCTGCTGTGCATAACAGGGGTGTTGCAGTCCTAATACAATTCTTAAGTGCCATTGTTACTTATGCCATTGTTTAAATCATGTAGGATTTTGCAATTTACATGTACTTGGAGGTCTTAAAACTAAGTGCACATTATAAATCAAAGGAATAATAATAATGGCTTTAGATATCAGCAAATAAAATACGACTACTAAATTATCTCAGTGACTTTTAGGGTAATATTCAAATATAATGTGTTATTATTTTGCTTTCCCACTAAACATTTGCTTTAACTCAATATTTCAAATTATTTCTTTTGCTTAATGCAGTCAGTAAAAATATTATAATATTGTGTCATCCTATGGAGTAGTGATTTAGATCATCTCTATCAACCTTATATTTTTTACCTCCAACTTTTACACTGGGTACAGACATGGGAAGTAGCACTTTCTCAGATGAATATGGTGACAGTTTTCTGAGCTCTGCTTAGCAAGTACTCAGCATGATTGAACTGATTCATTGTCACCTTAAATTTGTTTACATAATTTCATTTTCTTATCAGCCATTCAACACAGTCCCTCAGCATCCAAACAGAAGCCTTCCATTGTACTCCTTACTCCAGCCAGCATCCTCCACCTAAACATTCTTGAAAATTAACTTTAAATCTTTGCCTGAGGGGATTTTTATTCCTGCCTTCCAATTTTCCACTTCTGTGGTCTTCTCTTTGCTTCAACATATTCAGAAATGTGTGCAGTTGATAGGAACACATTTTGAAAGGCAGTGCTGAAGAGTACCCTTCTCCTCTTTTTTCCAGGGGGCTGCTCTGGTTTCATGGGGTGTGCGGTCTGTGGTGGTGGTATCTACCTAATGAGGCAGTGGTAGTTACCTGATGTTTTATGTATTTTACTGAAGTCCACAATCTAGTCTGTCCTGTGTTTTTTAACTCCAAGACAGATTACCAGGAAAATGAAATTTAAATAACAGTCACAAAAACTCTCTAACATAGATGACATAAAAGGCACTTACTAAAGTAAATCATATCTTGGCAACTTAATGTCTTGCAGTAATGAGAAAATTTGAAGTCATTCCTAGGAACAATAGATCATACAGCTCCATCTTTAACAGGAGCTTAAGAAAAAATGGAGGGAAAAATGCAATAGCCATTAATATAGGAAACAGCTATGAAAATAAAACTTGCAAGAGAATATACTAAATCAAAGATTTAAATATCTTAAAAATGGAACTGCTTAAAAATGGGAAGCAATTTTAAGCACAGCAAAGAGCCTTTGAAAAAATTACAGTTCAGCAGTCTTCAGACTCAACTTCATCCCGGGCGAAGCCTTATGGCACCTGGTGAGTATGGATGTGGTTGCTAAGATATGTGCAACAGGCCTTAGAAATAGAATTTGCAAAATGCTTCTTGTGGCTGGCATTTCCCTCTATGAGTTGTAGGTGGTTCAGTTTATTCATCACCAGCAGATGTTTTAGAAAATATTTGATCACATCTAGAGAATTGATTTTATCAATTCACAGGCAGTGATTAAATTCAAAAACAATGTTTATACTTTGCAAATTCAAAAGGGACTAAATATTAGAGTTCACTGTCAGTGTACTAGTTACATCCAGACATATTCAAGAGGGCAATGATTTTCCATTTATTTTGTTTCCTATAATTACCAATATAGAAGTTGTTCGTGTAGAAAATGTAGAGAATTGTGGCTCAGCTTGTAAAGAATCCATCTGTAATATGGGAGACCTGGGTTTGATCCCTGGGTTGGGAAGATCCCCCAGAGAAAGGAAAGGCTACCCACTCTAGTATTCTGGCCTGGAGAATTTCATGGACTGAGAACTCCATGGGATTGTATAAGAGTTGGACACAACTGAGCTACCTTTACTTTCACTTTCGTGTAGAAAATCTAGAGAATTCAGATAACCTGAAAATGGAAAATAAAATTCAACTACATGTGCATCACCCAGAGATAACCAAGCTAACTTTCTGTAGTTTGCCTTTCCAGCCTTTTTGTGCATCTTTTATTATAGTTTTAATTATAGAAAAAAAATGATACCCAATTATATATCCATTTTACAACTTGCAAGGTTTTTTAACTTAACAATTTATAACAACCATTTTTGATGTCATGAAACATATCTAGAACAAAGTTTTGTATGGCTTCAGTCCTCCCTGTTAATGTGATATTTGAAATTTAAGTCAGTAACACACTTCCATGGGCTTCCCTGGTAGCTCAGCTGGCAAAGAATCTGTCTGCAATGCAGGAGACCCCAGTTCGATTCCTGGGTCAGGGAGCTCTCCTGGAGAAAGGATAGGCTACCCACTCCAGTATTCATGGGCTCTCTGGTGGTTCAGATGGTAAAGAATATGCCTGTAATGTGGGAGACATGGGTTTTATCCCTTGGTTGGGAAGATCCCCTGGAGAAGGGTATGGCAACCCACTCTAGTATTCTTGCCTGGATGATCCCCATGGACAGAGGAGCCTGGTGGGCTACAGTCCGTGGGGGTCACAAAGAGTCAGACACGACTGACAGACACAAAGAGCGACTAAGCACTACATACCTCCGCAACTAACCTCAGCTTTCAGTGATTCATGCAAAATCTTAATGTTACAGTGAAAGGAAACTGAATTTCCTTTGGACGAAAGTTTCGTCACATTCAAGATTCCTTTTCCTTTCTAAGTGAGGTCTGTTGTCTTGGGAGGAAGATATGCATGGTGGATATAGGGTACATGCATACTGGTGAGGGCAGGAGGTTTTTCACAGCTGATTCCTGTTACCTGTATCCTTTTCCAATCTGGTCCCTGGTGCTGGTGAAGTCCATTCATGAATGGAAGATAGATACTGGAGTTCTAAATATGATCTGATGTCATGATTTCTGCTGTTAACGTTGGTTTTGACAAAGATCTTGTCCACTTGCCCAGCTTTTGGAAGATCCTCAGCTTCTCTCTTTTTGACTTCTGTCAGCATCAAGTGCTGAAGCCCCAGGAGGTCTTAAAGCCCGTCACTTCACTGAGAGACTTTGGGCTCTTCCCACAGGTCCCTGGAGTCTGGTGGGTTGTATTTTTCATGCGCTAATATCCAAGGACTACTTGTGGGGAAAAGAGAGGAGGAAAGGAATGTGCCTTCCAGATTCTCTTATTCAAACAGAGCACACTAAACTTCCCCCAGTACGCCTGAAGTGGCTTCTCTCTGATGATTAAGAACACTGACTGGCTCTATCCCAATACAAAATAAAAAGTTTAAGGTTAAAAAAAAAAAAGGAACAGTGACCAACACATCAGATAAATTTGGCAGAGTCAGGGCTACTTCCCAGGTGGCTCAGCAGTAAAGAACCTACTTATCAATGCAGGAGACACAAGGAAACATGGGTTCAGTCCCTGGGTTGAGTAGATGCCCTGGAGAAGGAAATGGCAACCCCCTCCAATATTCTTGCCAGGAAAACTCCATGGACAGAGGAGCTTGATGGGCTACAGTCCATGGGGTTGCAAAGAGTCAGACACAAGTTAACGACCGAGTATGCACACACAACTCAGGGCTAATTTTATTACGCTTTTTTTTTTTTTTTAACTAAAGACAACTTTAGTGTATTTAAATGTGCATTATAAACCTCCAACGATATAATGTAGGCAGTTTTTTTTTTTTTTTAATGTATTTAACTGCAGTATACTTACTCTGAGGAATATCACATATAAGTCCTATTCCATGCAAGACTGAGAAATGTTTCAGGTTTCTCTGGTCTGCCTGACACAAGAAAGACCAAGTAACCTTGCTGTTAGGTAGTTATAATAGAAAAAGGAGTCCAAAATGGCAGTGACTAAAAGACAGACAAAGAAAGGGGAAAGCCTGCTAAAAGGAAACAAAGAAAAAATCCATGGACCAGAGTGAGAACCTCAGGTGAAACAAACATGCCCCCTTCCTGGCTAGCCCTAATTTGCATAGGGCAGGCTCAAGGAGGAAGGAACTAAACATATGAAAAGAGGGACCCAAGAGGCGTTGAGCCCTCTCCTTTGAGGCTGGCCCACCCTCACATCCTGATGGTGTACTATCCTTTGTTCACTGAATAAAACTCTGAGCTGTAACAGAGAGCTATAGCACTGGTCCATCATTTCAAATCTTTGTTGCGGCAAGACAGAACTGAGGAAATTACACACTCTCCTGACATTGCCAATACTCAAATCTCACCATGGTCCTTCCCTTCTCAAAATTTTTCACTGTTTTCCCGTAGGCCTACAAAATAAAAGTCTAAACTCCTTGGCAGTAAAATAGTTTTTCAACATTTAACTTCTGGCTCTGGTCCGACTACTTAGCCCTTCATGACTTTTTCCTGGCTATCAGTATTACTGAGCCAAACTTGGGTCTGCTTGCCCACATGTAGTAAGCCAGTCTACTGACACTGGGTTTTGGTGAAGAAAAGTGCAGCATTTATGGCAGGGTACCAAACAAGCAGTCTGGGGTTGTGCGGTATGTGATCACATGGGCATTCTTCTGACTGGCTGATGGTGAAGTAACTGGGAGTCAACATCATCAACCTTCTGGTTCCAACTGGTCTGGGACCTATGTGCTGTGGGCAGCATACTTCTTCCACTTGGTAGGGGCTTCAGTATCTACAAAACAGTTCAAAGGACATGGCCCAGAATATTACTTATAGCCCTTGCTGCTGCTGCTGCTGCTAAGTCGCTTCAGTCATGTCCTACTCTGTGCAACCCCATAGACGGCAGCCCACCAGGCTCCCCCGTCCCTGGGAGTCTCCAGGCAAGAACACTGGAGTGGGTTGCCATCGCCTTCTCCAATGCCCTTGAGGGGGAAGTAAAAGTCTTTGACTTCTTTGAATGGCTAAACTATTATTAGTATTTTATCTTGCTTGACTGTATTCCTTTGTTTCTGCATTTTCTAACTTCTCTAATGAAAGTTACTATTTGGAATTCAGGGAAGGGCTAGGAGACTAAAGTTTTTCTACAAACAAAAGGCAAAGATGGGACATGGGGAGTCTGTGTCAAAAAGAGCATATAGGGTCCTTCTTAGCTATATTATTACCTACTTTTAAATACCACAATATTGAATTGCCTATAGATTCCAGAACAATCCTTTCTCCTCTGTACCTTTGTACACACTCTTCCCTCTGCCTGGTATCCTTTCTCTTGGGAGTCTAATCAACTTTTTACATCTTAAAGTTCTCAGCTCAAATGCTGTATTCTCTGTGACATTGAACTTGACACCCCAGGCTGATTTAGGTGCTTCTTCTCCCTCTAGTGCACTTGGCCCACGCATCTTTAAGAAATTGTCTTATTTAGTTACAACTGTTTGCTTGAATTGTCCCTCTGCAGTAGGCTATAGGTCCTTGAGGGAGTAAGCAGTATCTTATTTCTTATATAATGTCATTAACACCAGAAGGAGACATGAGCACAGTTCTTTACAGAGTCAAGTCCCCTGGCTCTGTTGGCCTATGAATTAAGCACCCAGAATCAGAGCAATATATCAAGAAGTTCTTTACTTATGGTTCAAGTTTTCTCCACACAGGATATCATAGTGAGTAGGGGATGAGAAGAGGCTTATAACAGCTACTCAGTGAACATACCAGTAACTTCCTGAATGTGACAGAACTTCATTCTTTCTTACTCTTAATTCCCAAGTACACTTGGGAGTCTCTCCCCTACAGTAAATTCCTTTTTTATTCACCCTTCTCCCATTCATCCCAGAGTCCCTTAAAGAATTTTTTTCCCTCATTCCTGCCTGATTGTCTTGCTTCTTTTCTTCAGATTTTATCTATGATTGACAAGCTTTCTCTTTGGTCTAGTTTTGACTTAAATGAATGGAGAAATTTTGGATCTCTGAGAATAGAGAAAATATTAAAGGAAAGAACAACTGTTTCAGTCTCAGGCTCAAGCACCAACAGGACATTTACATCCTTCTGAGCAATCTCGTCTTAGCATAACTACTGTGTTTTTATAC
The DNA here is from genome assembly GCF_002263795.3 of Bos taurus. Lineage (NCBI taxonomy): Eukaryota > Metazoa > Chordata > Mammalia > Artiodactyla > Bovidae > Bos > Bos taurus. Next base: position 25,154,848 of record NC_037328.1, on the reverse strand, counting down.
AGAGAGAGACATTTCCTTTCTTTCTCTAAGTTGCATTTTATAAGTTTTGTTTACTTATTTTTGGTCACACTGCACAGCCTACGGGATTTTACTTCCTTGACCAGGGATCAAACCTGCATCCCCGACAGTGACAGCACAGAGTCCTAACCCCTGGCGATCCAGGGAATTCCCTAAGTTGCATTTTATTTATTTTTTAATAATTGAATGAATTTACTTACTTTATTTTTGGCCATGCTGGATCTTCACTGCTACACGGGCTTTTCTCTAGTTTCAGTGACCAGGGCTACTCTCTAGCTGTGGTTCATGGGCTTCTCATTGAGGTGGCTTCTCTTGCTGCGGCTTCTCTTGTTGTGAAGCATGAATTCTAGGGTACACAGGCTTCAGTAGTAACAGTACATGAGCTCAGTAGTTGCAGCTGCCCAGCTCTAGACCACAGGCCCAATAGTTGTGGTGCATGGGCTTAGCTGCTCTGCAGCATGTGGGATCTTCCTGGGTCAGGGATACATGCAAATATGTATTTTTATTTTGCTGCTAAGAGTTGAGTAATCTTATTTAACATTTCATGGCACACCATCAAAATAGATCCATATAAGTTGTTTTCTTTTATATTATTTATTCGTACATTTTATCCCTTTTTCCACTTTCACTCATCTACTCTGTCCCTACTCTGTCCCCCAAAACAATAAAATTTTTTTTGGGGGGTTATGTCTCTTTAGACTCATAAACCTATTAATGAATAGGTTTTCAACATTTCAAAATAGTCTTTCAACATTTAACTTCTGGTTCTGGTCCAACTACGAACCTTTTGTGACTTTTCCCTGGCTATTAGTATTACTGAGCCAAACTTGGGGGGGATTTGAGGTAGGAGATAGATATTCCCCCGCATTGTTGTTGTTGTTCAGTCCCTAAATTGCAACTCTTTGTGGACTGCAGCACACCCGGCTCCTCTGTCTTTCCCAGAGTTTGCTCAAACTCATGCCAATTGCATCCTTTGTCACCCGCTTCTCCTACTGCCTTCAATCTTTCCCAGAACCAGGGTCTTTCCTAATGAGTCACCTCTCGGAATCAGGTGGCTGAGCTTCAGCTTCAGCATCAGTGCTTCCAATGAATATTCAGGGTTGATTTTCTTTAGGATTGACTGACTTGATCTCCTTGCTGTCCAAGGGACTCTCAAGAGTCTTCTTCAGCACCATAGTTCGAAAGTGTCAATTCTTCGGTACTGTTTTCTTCACTGTCGAACTCTCGCATTCGTACGTGGCTACTGGCAAAACCATAGCTTTAACTTTATGGACTTTTGTCAGCAAAGTGATGTCTCTGCTTTTTAATTGACTGTCTAGGTTTGTCATAGCTTTTCTTCCAAGGAGCAAGCGTCTTTTAATTTCATGGTTGCAGTCTCTATCCGCAGTGATTTTGGAAACCAAGAAAATGAAAAAAGAGAGTCTATTTCACCCAAGTTTTCTCAAATTCTCACCCCCCACCACCAAATACATGTGCACATATACAAAATAAAATTAAAATACTGTTTTGCTAGGTTGACTCTTGGATCAAGTGAAAAATATGTACCAAGATATTATCCCAATAACTATATTAAATGGCCCATCATTCTCTTTCCCCTTTATGGAACAAATAATAAATTATTCTGCTTCTGACATTTTAGAATTTTAATTTTTAAAAATATTTCTAGTTGGTTCTTTGACAACGTTTAAAGTGGCTAACTTTTTCTTTTTACCTTTATAGTACTTGATACACACACAAACCATTAACAGGTCTGAATTTTAAATAAACACATAGAATGCATTTTCTCAGCTCAATTTTTGCACATCATTCTAAAAAAAATATGAAAAACTGGAGCAGTTTATATTTTGGGGAATCACAGTGTGTTTAAAATTTAAGTGATAAGGTTTTTTTTTTTTTGAATTTTATTTTATTTTTAAACTTTACATAATTGTATTAGTTTTGCCAAATATCAAAATGAATCCATCACAGGTATACATGTGCTCCCCATCCTGAACCCTCCTCCCTCCTCCTTCCCCATACCATCCCTCTGGGTTGTCCCAGTGCACTAGCCCCAAGCATCCAGTATCGTGCATTGAACCTGGACTGGCATCTCGTTTCATACATGATATTTTACATGTTTCAATGCCATTCTCCCAAATCTTCCCACCCTCTCCCTCTCCCACAGAGTCCATAAGACTGTTCCATACATCAGCGTCACTTTTGCTGTCTCGTACATAGGGTTATTGTTATCATCTTTCTAAATTCCATATATATGCGTTAGTATACTGTATTGGTGTTTTTCCTTCTGGCTTACTTCACTCTGTATAATAGGCTCCAGTTTCATCCACCTCATTAGAACTGATTCAGATGTATTCTTTTTAATGGCTGAGTAATACTCCATTGTGTATATGTACCACTGCTTTCTTATCCATTCATCTGCTGATGGACATCTAGGTTGCTTCCATGTCCTGGCTATTATAAACAGTGCTGCGATGAACATTGGGGTACACGTGTCTCTTTCCCTTCTGGTTTCCTCAGTGTGTATGCCCAGCAGTGGGATTGCTGGATCATAAGGCAGTTCTAGTTCCAGTTTTTTAAGGAATCTCCACACTGTTCTCCATAGTGGCTGTACTAGTTTGCATTCCCACCAACAGTGTAAGAGGGTTCACTTTTCTCCACACCCTCTCCAACATTTATTATTTGTAGACTTTTGGATTGCAGCCATTCTGACTGGTGTGAAATGGTACCTCATAGTGGTCTTGATTTGCATTTCTCTGATAATGAGTGATGTTGAGCATCCTTTCATGTGTTTGTTAGCCATCTAAGGTTTGTTTTTAAAAGTTAAAGAAACATCCATACTTATTACTTGACTTTTAAACACGTCAACTCTTTAGTAGCCCTGAGCACACACATTAAATGCAGAAGCCATGGAAGCTCTTATCTGACCATTGTGACTTTCCTTGTCTCTGCTGACATCCCTCAATGTTCACTTTCATTTTAAAGTGAAATTGGGGTCAATTTTGTTTCTTTGGAAGATATAAATCTCCTACCAAGCCTGATAATGACTGGATTGTGTCCTAAGAGGTTGCAGTCCACAGATAAATATTCTAATCTCTTTTTTTTTCATATTTGTGTGTGTGTGCTTGTAGTTTGGGGGGTCTTCATTTTTAAAAAGCCTTTCATTACATAATGGAGTATAGCCAATTAACAATGTTGTGATAGTTTCAGGCTCACAGCAAAGGGGCTCAGCCATATATGTATATGCATCCATTCTCTCCCAAACTCTCCTTCCATCCAGGCTGCTACAGAACATTGAGCAGAGTTCCATGTGCTATACAGTAGGTTCTTGTTGGTTATCCATTTTAAATATAGCTATGTGTACATGTTGATCCCAAACTCCTTAACTATCCCTACCCCACATCCTTACGCCCTGGTAACAATAGGTTCATTCTCTAAGTCGGTGAGTCTGTTTCTGTTTTGTAAATATATTCATTTGTATTATTTCTTTTTAGATTTTGTGTATATGGAATGTCACATCATTTTTCTCCTTCTCTGTCTGTCCAGTGAGAGAATTCTTGGTAAAGAACATGGTCATGGATAACTTCTTGTAAGGTGTGAAATCACTCCATAGCCAGAGAGCTGCTACGTAGAATTGTTTATTAACAAGAGTTCCATAGCTTAGAGACACAAGTCAAACAGCTAAGCACAAGTATAAAATCTCTCCTTTGCTCTCTTTCTTTTTTCTTTTGTGGTATAATTGATTTACAATGTTGTGTTAGTTTCAGGGTTTACAGAAAAGTGATTCAGATACATAAATATATATGTGTGTATATATTTGAAAGTGAGGTGAAAGTGAAAGTCGCTCAGTCATATCTGACTCTTTGCGACCCCATGGACTATACAATCTATGGAATTCTCCAGGCCAGAATACTGGAGTGGGTATCCTTTCCCTTCTCCAAGGGATCATCTCAACCCAGGGATCGAATCCAGGACTCCTGCACTGCAGGCGGATTCTTTATCAGCTGAGCCAAAAGGAAGCCCAAGATTTCCCCATACTATACCATGAAGTTCCCTTATATAAAATTATTCCAGCATTAATGGCAAAGTCTGGTAACATGAAAAAAAAAATGATCAAGTTCATGGATTCTGGAACCAGACTGCCTGGGTTTGAAACACTGCTCTGATATTATTTAACATTTTTCCTTTCCTCATAACATTGGTTGAGGATTAAATTAATTGATAATTCATGTTAAGAGTAAGGACAAAATGAAAAGCAGAGAGTGTGAGGGGGAATTGCCAACCTCATCCTCCCAAAGAAAGGCAAATCAGCAAGTCTACAAAGCCAGGGGAGTCAAGCACAGTGGGCTTTGTGCTCATCCTGTGTCCAGATGCCACTGCTCCCACATCCCCTTTTGTCTGGGAGAAGCTCCTGCTCTTATGGTCTTCCAAAAGATGCCCCCCCCCACCCCCACTCCAGGACTGCCATACCTGCGGCTATCCACGTGCAATTTTGCCCTGGAGTTTGATGCAACCTTCTCTGATCATGTCAAGGAGAACTGGCTCACTCTCTCCCTCCAGACCTGTTTTCCTTGGCATGTTTGTGGTTGTTTTCCTATGTTGAAGCTTGATGGGTTCCAGGAGTGTCCAGCCTCTGATGGATCATCTCTGCATTGTGTTAGAATGGCTTATTGTTTTCAAATCTATCTGATACTCATAGATTGAGATTTTCCTTGACTATTTAGCCACCTGGAGTTAAACCAAGCAGCTTCTATACCAGTTCTGTGGACCTCAAGGAGTAGTCCATGTGTGTGGTGGTTTCCTCATCCAGGGATATTTAACTGGCCCTCAAACTCTTGGCTGCAAGAATCTAAAGGACACCACCATTGCTAGCATAGTGCCAATGTGTTTATTCAGTTAATGGGAGCACATTTCCATCTCCAAGAAAGAAAAATGGAGTGGGTAGCCATTCCCTTCTCCAGAGGATCTTTCTGATCCAGGGATCATACCTGGGTCTCTTGCAATGCAGGTGGATTCTTTACCATCAGAGCCACCAGAGAATTGCTAATAAAAGGCAGGTGTTTGGAAAGAGGAAACTGGGTTGTCTGTCTTTCCTTCTTTGGTGGGTAAATGTTTCTTAAATTAGGATCCCATCCTCATTCTTCTAAAAGCTCTTATTTTTTTAATCTTTCTTAAGTTTTGGAGTTTTCACTTGAATATTGCCTCCATTGGGCTTCCCAACTGGGCACTAGTGGTAAAAATCTTGCCTGCTAATGCAGGAGATGTAAGAGATGCTGGTCCGATCCCTGGGTCCAGAAGATCCCCTGGAGGAGGAACTGACAACCCACTCCAGTATTCTTGCCTGGAGACTCCCATGAACAGAGGAGCCTGACGGGCTATAGTCCATAGGGTCACAACTGTAGCGACTGAGCACACACACACGAATTGTCTCTGTATGGTGGGATGTTCACAATACAGACTTCAGCTAAGCACATCCTCGGAGAAGGCAATGGCACCCACTCCAGTACTTTTGCCTAGAACATCCCATGGACGGATGAGCCTGGTAAGCTGCAGTCCATGGGGTCGCTAGAGTCGGATGCGACCGAGCAACTTCACTTTCACTTTTCACTTTCATGCATTGGAGAAGGAAATGGCAACCCCACTCCAGTGTTCTTGCCTGGAGAATCCCAGGGACGGGGGAGCCTGGTGGGCTGCCAGAGTCTATGGGGTCACACAGAGTAGGACACGACTGAAGCGATTTAGCAGCAGCAGCAGCAGCAGCAAGCACATCCTACAAAAAACTGTGTGGGTGGGCACTTTTTTTCAAATTACAAGCATAAGAAAGTATCACAGAGAAAGTTATGTCTATAGAGTAGCATACTATGTACAAGACTATAAGGAGAGCAGTGGAAATTTTTCTACTTCAAGAAGAGAATACTGCTTCTTTTCTGGAGTACTAAAATTAAGTACTTTCTACTGCCCTTTGTTTTATTCAAGAAGTCATTGGTCAGTCTTTAGAAATCAAAATTTTAAGTAAATCAATTTCTAATGACTTCTTGAATAAAACAAAGGGCAGTAGAAAGTACTTAATCTTAAATTAGTAGAAAATGGATTAAAATCTGTCATTCCCATTTACTAGCTTCTGGTCTGAATCATGTAGCATCTCTGAGCCTTTATTTTCTCTTCTATAAAATGCATATGCTAATCTTTACTCCACATGATTTTTTTGATATAGTAAAATGAGAAAACATGTAAAACAACAAGAATATGGTTATTATCATCATAATAAACAACAGAACCCCACTTATTCATCTCTACGTTGAATTCAGCTGTATGTAACTTCCAAGAGTCAGTGTGGAATTTCCTTCAAGCTAAAAAAAAATCAACTTAATTTGCCTCTTTGGAATTAATAACTCCTCTAAAGGAATCCAATGATTTCTTAAAGAACAATATCTGAAGGAATTAGATGATTTCTTTAGCATCTTAGGGCTTCTCAGGTGGCCCAGTCAGTAAAAAAAAAATCTGCCTGCAATGCAGGAGACACAGGAGACGAGGCTTCAATCCCTGGGTCAGGAAGGACTAACCACTGGAGGAGGAAACGGCAACCCACTCCAGTATTCTTGCCTGGAGAATCCCATGGACAGAGAAGCATGGCGGGCTACAGTCCATGGGGTCACAAAGAGTTGGACAGGAATGACACAACTGAGCATACACGCATGCATTTAGCATCTTAGCCTAGATTTCTATTCCCCAAAATAAAGAATGACAAAAGATTACATTATTCCTGTAGCTACAACGTTAGTACCCACTGAAAATTGTTTGCACCATACTCTATAATAAATGTATTTTTCACTTAGTTGCAAAAGACTCTATCTCCAAGAAGCTGTATGTTTTTCCAAATCATGAAAGTGTTGAAGTCAGTAATTGATATTATTAAATATGTTTACTGCTGATACAGTGACATGGCTGAAATGTGCTTGCTTTGCTATGCTGAAATTTGATGGAATATTGAGTCTGATTTCAATTCTACAGTGCATGTCAGCAAAACTTCAACATGTGAACCAAAGAAAGTGGGAACAGTTGATAAATGTTCTTCCTGAATCGGTCTCAGAAATAGGAGCAAATCGATTGCTTGTGGTAACATATGCTGTGGTTTCAGGCAGAGTCTGTGCAAAGAAGCCTAGGTTCAGAGCAGCTGAGCTTTCTCCACAGAATGAGGCAAGTCCTGTAAGGCTGGAGGAATTGGCTCTAAGCTCTATCTTCAGACCAGGCTTTGCTTGGGGGCTATGCTTATGCTGTATTCCTGGGAGGCCACATTTTGTTTGTTCTGGAAAGGCGACATGTTTTTTTCACTATGTTGCAAAAATAGTAAAGAATGACAGAAAACAATATTCAGGCATATTGACTGGAGAAACATCTTTTTGTAAGAGCATGGCCAGAAAAATGAAATATTTTTGGAAATAATATAAAATGGACTTTTAAAAAGTTACATGATGTGTTGCATCTAAGTAGGCCTTAACTAGGGGTTTCCCAGGTGGTACTAGTGGTAAAGAACCTGCAGGAGACAGAAGAGGCATGGGTTCAATCCCTGGGTCAGGAAGATCCCCTAGAGGAGGGAATGGCAACCCACTCCTGTATTCTTGCCTGGAGAATTCCATGGACAGAGGAGTCTGGCAGGCTCCAGTCTATAGGGCCCCAAAGAGTCAGACGTGACTGAAGCAACTTAGCATGCACACATGCATTATCCAGGCAAAGATTTATAAATTGCTATCAAAATGTGAATTTTACCATGGACAAGTCCAGAGCTTATTTTCTTCTCAAAGAATTAAGCATGTCTGATGTTTTCCAATGTTTTCAGTTTCAGAATTTTAGGTTGCAACGCTTTATGCATATTAGGCTATTTTTATAGAGAACAGACATTTATATCCATATTTATAATGTCAGTAATGCTGCAGAAAAATAATGCACTTTCATATGCCTCATCTTTTTTAATCTTTATAACGACCATGTGACCCATTTAGCATGGCATTTGAATCCCTATTTTACAAATTAGGGCACTAAGACTCACTGTAGGGAGTGACTTGTTCAGCATCACGTGGTTAATAAGTAAGTATCTCATTAATGGCTCTATCTCACCGATCTTGGTTCTAAGCTGAATGGGCTGAATTTCAGTAGATCAGAACGTTTCCTGTTTGCTTTGTATCATTTACTGACATAACTGAAAATAGAAAAAAAGCTGTTAAAATTTTCCCCTTTATTATTTCATTCATTATATAAGATTAACATTAATTATTAAATATCATTATGAAAGATATTAATTAACAAAGATTAGTCTCAAGTATTAATATTACTAACATTAATTAAGAATTGTGTTATGGGACTTTCTTGGTGGTCCAGTGGTTAAGACTTCACCTTCCAATCCAGGCGGTACGAGTTCATTCCCTGGTCAGGGATCCCACATTCCTCGCAGCAACCATAAAACCAAAACATAAAACAGAAACAATATTGTAACAAATTCAAAAAAGACTTTAAAAATGGTCTACATCAAAAAGAAATCTTTATAGAAAAAAAAAAAAAAAAAGAACTGTGTTGCTCCCTGAGCAAGGATCACAGAATGTTAGATCTGAAAGATGTTAGTGATAATGTAGTTCAAACTCCATACCATGTTTGCCAAGTTCTTTTTTCACCTATAACATCTATAAACTTCACAGACCTTCTCCATTATTCACATCCAAGTACTAATCAGGCCTGACTTTGCTTAGCTTCTGAGATCAGACAAAATCAGGCATGTTCAAAGTGGTATGGTCTGAACAGTGGAGACCCCATTGTTCATCTTCTAAGATTATCAACATAGTCAGTTTCCAACTTTACTCATGGGGTTTATTCTCTGCATCTGTTGCAGACTTTTCAAAAAAAAGATGTTGACCAAATCAGAAGGATAATTGAAGATATGTTCTAAATGGGCTAATTAAAAAGGTGTGGGCAGGGTTAGGAGAAAGCAGTAAGAGATGGTGAAACCTTGAAGTCACTGTCTCTCGCGGGCCTGAAGCAGCCAATAGAGGGAGCAGATGCTGGAACTCACAATCCCTGGAGGAGAGGGCTGAACTGGAACTGACAAGAATGAAGACAGGAAAACAAAAATGCTAAACTCACTTTCTTCTGAACAACCTACCTCATGCCATGATTCCCATTGTCCCAAACCTGAATCCAGATGGTGTACCAACCCAAGTGTATTTCAAACAGATCCTAAGGTAACATTAAAAGACACTTACTCCTTGAAAGGAAAATTATGACCAACCTAGACAGCATATTCAAAAGCAGAGACATTACTTTGCCAACAAAGATCCATCTAGTCAAGGCTATGGTTTTTCCACTGGTCATATATGGATGTGAGAGTTGGACTGTGAAGAAGGCTGAGCGCCAAAGAACTGATGCTTTTGAACTGTGGTGTTGGAGAAGACTCTTGAGAGTCCCTTGGACTGCAGGGAGATCCAACCAGTCCATTCTGAAGGAGATCAGCCCTGGGATTTCTTTGGAAGGAATGAGGCTAAAGCTGAAACTCCAGTACTTTGGCCACCTCATTGGAAGAGTTGACTCATTGGAAAAGACTGATGCTGGGAGGGATTGGGGGCAGGAGGAGAAGGGGACGACAGAGGATGAGATGGCTGGATGGCATCACTGACTCGATGGACGTGAGTTTGAGTGAACTCCGGGAGTTGGTGATGGACAGGGAGGCCTGGCGTGCTGCGATTCATGGGGTCGCAAAGAGTCAGACACGACTGAGCGACTGAACTGAACTGAACTGAAGGTAACATATTCCTTGGGAGTACAATTCTGGGGAAGGAAAATTGAGGGAAAGGGGAGTGAAGGAACAAAAAGAAAGCAAATATAAAAAGCACTTTACCAAACTGGCTCCATCTTCACAACAAGCAAATGTGCTGGTTTCAGAAAACATCTCCAGAAAACATGGTATGAAGCTATGATGTACATCAAAAATTTGAGGATTTCGCTTGCTATTACTGCCCCTGCTTGCATGTGTGCATGCTAAGTTGCGTCCTGTTTGAGACCCTATGGACTGAAGACCACAAGGCTCCTCTGTCCATGGGATTCTTCAGGCAAGAATACTGGAGTGGGTTGCCATGCCCTCCTCCAGGGAATCTTCCTGACCCAGAGATCAAACCAGCATCTCTGGAATCGCTTATATCTCTTGCATTGGCAGAGGGTTCTTTACCTCTAGCATCACCTGGGAAGCCCAATATGGACCCTAAAAAGTGTCAGCTCCTCTGATCTGGATTGTGGCATGCATGGGCACTGAGTGGTCTTGTGGTATTTCCCACTCAGGAGCAATGAAGAAGCTTCAAGGTGCAAGGTAAAAACTGTGAAGCCTGAGTCAGCCTTCTGCAAGATCACACCTGTGAGCCATCTGAAGAAACTGCCAAGAAGAGGTACTCTCGGCTGGAAGTGGCAGGAAAGACCTAGCTCCATGATCTTCCAAATAATATTAGCTCTCGCTGAAGCTGCATCAGTCAGAGAGCCAGCAGTGCAGTGGTGTCAATCTGGGGACATATAAACTCATCTTGGCACAAAGGGTCAGAGTGTTTATAAACAGAGACCAGCCTCACAGGGCACCAAAGGGAGGCAGGAGTTGGGGGAGAAGAGGAGAAGAGAAGTGGGTCTGGAGGGGCACATGAAAAATAGGCATCATGCATGAACAAAATGGGAACACGTTTCTGCAAACTGACCCTGCTCTATTTGGTAACACCTTATCTTCAAAGTTTGTTTTTTTAAGATGTCTGAAATTAAAGTGGCAAGACAGAGTGTTCTAGTGGTATAGTCTGAAGGCTTTGTGTGTGCTTGCGTGCTCAGTCACTCAGTCATGTCTGACTTTTTTGCAACCCCATAGACTGTAGCCGGCCAGGTTCCTCTGTCCATGGGATTCTCCAGGCAAGAATACTGGAGTAAGTTACCATTTCCTACTCCAGGGGATCTTCCCAACCCAGGGATTAAACCCAAGTCTCCTGCATTGGCAGGGGGATTCTTTACTACTGAGCCACCAAGGAAGCATGGCTTTGTGTGTAGCCTTGGAAAACTGTACTCTGTCCATTATAGTGGTTTATTTTCATCCGACCTCCTGTAAAACTGCATTTTTACTCAGGGCTCACCCTTACCGTGGAAACAAATGCCATGTTTCCAGTCTTCTCTTTCCTGCAGAATTTGCTTTTTGTTTCCTCACCTCAGTCTCATTCCCAATTTGACAGTCTTAGCAATGTTAGAGATTTATATGTGCATTTTAGTATTTAATTCTTTTTATACACTGTTTCATTATTATGTTTAACCCAGTAATTTTTTCTCTTTGATAATTACAATAAATTTTAATTTTAATCACTAGTTAAACAGAATATCATTTCCCCTCTTCAATATTGTAAAAACTAACCTGACCTAGAAGTAAATTTGCATTTATTAATGTCAAACATCATCTAGTTACCTGTAATTGTGATTGGAACCACATAAAAAAAAAGAAAAAAAGCATTTGCCTATCTCAGCTGTCTAAATTTGACTAACAATTAATATTTGCAGGTGCTAGGAAATTTACTTAGATGGTTGATTCCAGGGCACACCTTGATCTACCCTTGAGGCATGGCATTAGGCCTCGAAGTACATAACTCAGAAAAGGATTATGCAGGTGCAAAAAGGATTCACAGATGAATTGCCAAATGCCTCATTTTGTACTCCTCCAATTCTGAAGACAATGTCATCAGTCTGGTTTGTATTAACTTTTGATAAGATCTAATTAGAAATAAAGACTAGAGCAGTTTTATAGAACCAAAAACTTTTTTCATCTATAAGCTCTTGGAAAATCATAAATTATTCTGTCTTCCCCTCCTTCCTAGTTCCACTCTTGCCAAGTTGCATGTATAAAGCCACCTTTGCAAGATTAGTTCATAAAATTACATCCAGAAGATTAAATCTCCTGCTATAGATAGAGGTAGAAATAGTGCACAAGTGTTTTTCACCAGAATGTTCTTTTTGTGTAACTAATGGGGGAGTGAGGAATGTCTGCAAATGGGGAGCTTTCAAGAAGCTTAGTTCTTCCTTGAAATGCAGTGTGCATGACAATCACCCTAGAAACAACCCTAGTAGCTAAATACATAATAATAATTTCTTCACAGTAAGGAAATAAAATAAGCTATTAACTGCAGAGCTAATATTATTTTAGGATAGTTTAAAGACTGTAATTTAGGAAGGGAAGGGCACATTTTTGTAAATTTCTTTCCCTTTTGACATTTAACTTAGAGATTGGGGTAGATGGTATAAATTACCAAGATCTGCATCCTGGAACAGGACCTACACCCCAAATGTGTAGTGTGCAGTTACTAAGTCTTCAGTTTTGTTTTCTTCCTTTAGCCACATCATACTTTCTGAGGTCTGAGTTGGTTTGTTTTCTTTTGTGGCTAATGTTAATGGCTAATGGCTAATGTTAATCAACTTCAAATCCCTGTAAAAAAAAATGGAGCTACTTTAGAATGGCACAGTTTCAAAAAGTATTTTATGCTGAATATTATTATTTCAATGAAAATTTTCTCAATATTATCCTAGTCTAGATTTCTTTTTTTCTAAAGCTAGTGAATAAATAAGCTAAAATCCCTTTAAAACACAACATTAGCAATGAGTTGGACTGTGCTGATGGAAGAATAGACACTTTCTATCTTAGCCCCTCCTTGTTTTTATTGATTAAAAAATTAAGGCTTAGAGATACTAATTTAATAGGACAAAAACAGTTAATAAACCTAGAAACTAAGAATGAAATTAAGGTAATTTGCTTCTAAGTCCAGTATCTTTTTTTACTGTTTTAAGAGATTCTATCTAGATTATAAACCAGTGTTTTCAAAATACAGATCCCAGATTCACTTACGTTATCTATGATGCTTTCTTACAGTATAGCTTCAGACGCACATCCTGAGATTGATTCTGTAGGTATGGAATTGCATGTGTGCTCAGTCACTCAGTTGTGCCTGACTCTGTGTAACCCCACGGACTGTAACCCGCCAGGCTCCTCGGTCCATGGGATTTCCCAGGCACGAATATTTGAGTGGGCTGCCATTTCCTCCTCCAGGGGATCTTCCAGACCCAGGGATCAAACACTCATCTCCTACATTGGCAGGCAGATTCTTTACCACTGCGCCACCTGGGAAACCCAGATATGGAATTAGCATCTGCATTTTTAACAGACAACCACCCAGGGGACCTAATGTAC